>NC_092817.1:43658626-43813626 GCF_023375885.2 Dermacentor andersoni
GTTTTTCTGAGATAAGCCCTAAACCGATCTTAATGACATTTGTTGCAATTGAGAGATAAAGTTAAATTCTAGTTACTGTTGCAAGCAGAATTTCGTTTTAGGGCCTGAGTTTTGTTACAAAATTTTCGGAAATGCGGAAGTTTGCAGAAAAAAAAAAATAGAAGCACGAAGTTTACAAATTAATAGCTCTGCATCAAGAACAGAAATCGCGGTTCTGTAAACGGCACCCAATAGATCATTGAAAGCGGACAAATCGCATATGTCATTTTATATCTTACATCAATTTGTTACGTTGTGTACAAAGGTTCCGCAAAAGCTATATTTTCATATCACTAGATTTTTGAGGTTCATGTATGACATATCAATTTTATCCGCTTTAGATGTACTATTAGATGAAATTTGTTATCATTTTTCATTGCTGAGTTAAAGAGTTAAGAACTTGATAGTTTCGTTTTCTGAAAATTTTAGATTTTTGCGAATTTTTAATAAAAAATTTACGACGTAAATATAAAGTTCCAAACCAACAGTCACTAAATTTAAAGTTTTTTTTTAAAGGCAGCAAACCTCGCCAGAGTTGGTGCAGTGGTTACCAAGAAAAACGAATTCTCCATTTACATTTGCCAGTTGCCCGTCTCTTCCGTCCAATCTCTTGACAACGGCACAGTACGACGATATTTTTCACGGGGAGGTGGGACTAGTCAAGCTGCCGTTATGCAGCTTTTATCCTGCCATCCCCACTGCTTTGTATACATCAGTTTACTTGTGTGGTAAAAAATAATCTTCTTCTTCTACATGTATTTCGATAGGAGCACCCGGAAAAAAAAGCTTCCTCAACTACCTCTCCACCTGCTCCAATAAACAGCCATATATAACAGCTGGGCTCTTGTCCAGCTCCCCGTAGGGGGGAACGCTATTATTGAAGGAAAGAAAGAGGCATACGAGAATAAGATGGTGATAGTCACGGTGGGAAAATGCTGCTGTAGCAGCAAATGAGTTCCGGGCCGAAGGAATCGCTGAAGTACGCTGTTTTTCTTTCTTTTTCTTTACGTGTGCCAGCGAGAGACAGAGTGTGAGAAGGGGTAGAATGCACCCCACCTGCACCACTAAAGTATCGCATGTTTTAAGAAATAGGACATAAGGTTGCTTTGGAAGGTGTTGGGTGAGGAGTAGAGAAAAGAGTAGGAAGCAGTAGAGAGGTATAGAAAATAGGATTAGGTGTGGGGTGAAATGTGAAAGTTTAAGAGGTATGGGGGAGAAAATGTGAAATAGAGAAAAAAAAAGCTACTATCAGCATCCACAGCCAAGGGGACGGGATCGGCAAGACAGCGGGCAATTATTGAACAAAAGTAATGTAAAGATTAAAGAAAATGTTTTTTTGTCCGTCTTCGCCTTGAAGGGATTCTTCTCCTTTTCTTCTTCTCGGTGTTCATTGGTTGTCTTGTGCGTGACGAGATTCTTTATTCTTGTCGGATTCAATTCTTGTGCTGGTTGTTACGTCCGTTGCTTGCTGTTGCGAAGTTGATAGGTTTTAAGCGGTTTGCTTCTGATCGTTGTAGCCCACTGTGTTCCTGTGTGTACATCTGTTATTTTGTTGGTTTGTTGCGGTGATATTGGCTGTTTGATAAGAAATAGCGGCTGAGGAGTCCTCACCAATAATAGTTTTTATGCACCATTTCTTTCTCATAACCATGTTGGAATAAGTTTGAAGATGTTGTTTTCTATTTTTGTTTTCACTGTTTTAGCTGAATTTGTCTTGCTTTAACACTGTATAGTGACTTCGTTAATTTTCTCTACTGTTTCCTCTATAATCGTCACTGTTTCGTTGTTAATAATAATTTATGGCGTTCGATACTGTAAGTTATCACCTATATTTTTTATAAGTTCATTTCGTCGTGTAGTTACAAGCGAACAGTCTTCCAGATAGAGGTCAAAACTGTCAATGACTTTCCCGGATCGACATTTTTATTCTTCCGTTACATTAAATCGCGAAAAGTAAAAAGGGAATCTGCCATGTCCTGTCGTTGCCTGGGAAGTATAGAAATTTGTTGGACAGCGTTTCGGAATGTCATTTACGTTCGTTATCCATTTGTAAGTGCAACTATCTGTTCCTTCTTTATTCCATATTTTGCTCCGTTCTGCATATAAATTTGCTGGTAGCTGTTTTGAAATAAATGCTTTTGAAATTCGAAGAATATCTCTTTGTCTTCCTTTGTGGCTTCCTTTGAGACATAGTATAACTTGCAGGGAGAGACATCTCATTAATAGCGATTACTACCGAATGAAAAACAAAAAAAGACCCTTAGATACTTGACGCGCCACCGTGGTTCAATGGCTATGGGGTTGCGCTGCCGATATCGGCCCCGAAAAAAAAAAAAACACTCTTTTAGTCTTTATTGGGTGCACACCATAGAAGAATCAGCCAGCGCAAGACAGGATTAATTGGAGATTGCTGTGAGAGGCCTTCGTCCTGCAATGGACATAGAATTGGGAAGACGATAATAGAAGACCCCACGTCGTCAGAATTAATCATGAGCCGTCCCTTGCATGCGACGTCGCTCATAACCCAATGCGCAGTTTCGGGAGGCTAAACCCCACAACTTAGCCAAACGCTTGCCTTTCTGAGTATTCATGTTGAGCTCTACGGTGGCTGCACGCGTTATCTTGTTCTATCTAGATAAAGCGAACGGTTTTCGTTGAGAGAGCAAGCTATCCAATGGTGAGCGTAGCTCGAGCTGCCTTCGAGACTGAGGAGGTGAAAGCAGGGAGAGAAAAAATATGGAGAAAATGAATGAATGAATGAATGAATGAATGAATGAATGAATGAACGCAGTTGCTGCGAAGAGAGTGCTCGAAGGCGACCTGCGCGACGCCACCGGTATAAGAACGACTCGACTAAGCGGCGAGCCCCTTCGGCCGTGCTCTCCTTTCTCCTCCCGCTCAGTGTCGGCCTTTCCCTCCTGCCTCGCTCTCTCTCTCAGAGTTCGGATCGGCGCAGAGTGGCGTTAGGGCTCCGGCGACTCGGTCGTGGCGATTCCGGCGCTCGCACTTCGGTGTTCCTCGGCGTGCCCGACGGTTGTCGCGTGCGTTTGCGCGAGCCGGAGGAGGCGCGCCATGCTTCGCGAAGCGACTCGCTGCTGCTGCTCGCCCGCGAGACCCGTGTCGCCCTTTTCACGCGAGTCATGGCACTGCTCAGGTCCTGTTGCTGCTGGTTGTCTGTGCGGAAAGGAAGCTTCGCTTGTGGCGTCTACACGCTTGTGAGTGAGAATCCTGGGATACTTTAAGCGCCCTGCCTGGCGAGACGTAGACTACAACTAGAATATTATTATTATTATTATTATTATTATTATTATTATTATTATTATTATTATTATTATTCCGGAGACATTAAAAAACAGCGATTGTTGAGCCGCTGTATAAAGCAGGAAAAAAAAAGATGATGCTGAAAATTATAGACCTATCTCTCTTTTGCCTGTACTCTCCCAAATACTAGAAAAGTTTCTGTTTGATTGTATGACTTCCTTCTTAAAGAAATTTTCAGTCCTAACGCCAAGACAGTTTGAATTTATTGCTGAGCGATGTAATATTACAGTCTTTGACCAGTTGACCGATGAATTATATTCTGCTTTAGATAAGAACCTGCATATTTGTGCTTTGTTTTTGGACTTAGAAAAAGCGTGTGAAACTGTAAATCATGACATTTTATTGGAAATGTTGTTTCGTGTGGGTTTTATGGGACCATTTTTTGATCTTTTTTGCAATTATTTGCATGACAGGTCAGAGGTAGTCATGGGTAGTAAAGAAATTGTTACCGCTAGGAAATATATTAAAGCTGGAGTTCCACAAGTATCCGCGTTGTCAACTCTGTGGTTCGATTTATTTATGAACGACTTTCCAACGATAATTGCGGAAGCTGCGGTGTCACATTATGCATGTGATACGGTCCTACTCACACGCCCTATGCGTTATTAGGAAACTATTAACGTTCTACAGAGCGCAGTTCATAAGGTCATGCAATGGTTTGAAGAAAATTGTGTATATATCAATGCTAAGAAAAGCAAAATCATGTGCTTTCGAAGTTCATTAACAAACTAAAAAAATAAGGTTGCCAATATTTTGAGATGATGATCATCCTACTTCATGTAAATGTGCTGCTACAGAATATGTGGAGACATTCAAATACCTGGATATAATGTTTCACAGCGGCAGGTCTTGGCAGCATCACATGGCATTTTTATGTGGCAAACTATGGAGTGTTTCATATCTACTTTTCAACATAAAGGGTTAAAGTACCTCTACCGGTCAAGAAAATGATAGTTCACGCACTAGCGTACAGTGTGCTGAGGTATGGCATAACGATCTTCGCCTTTTGTTCAGAGCGCTGGAAAAATCGGATCGATAAATTACTAAAAAATATATTACAAAATGTTGCTTATGGTACTACAGTACATTTCAATAATATATTCCATGAAATATGATTTTGCACATTCAAGGATTTATTTACCAAAACGGTTATTATGCGGCATAATTGGAGCCATGAATTCAAAGAGGCACATGTTGCACCTCGATTGTTAAGAGACAAAAACGTTTTAAAGGACGCTATTCGGCTACTAAGCATGGAGAAGCGAGAAGTGTATGCATCCCAAAACTATTTAATGATTTGGCTGATGAATTCCTTTTTGCAACTTCAGAAAAACATTTGGAGAAATTCATCATGAAACGTTGAATTTTATCCTGATCCTTTACTTTAGTTATTTATGCTTTCGTCTTTGTTTGCTATGTCATTGTCTGTTAACAGCTAATACTACCAACTATTCTTCTGAAAGTTGGCAAAAAATGTGTTATCATGTAAATATGCAACCACATCGCTGTACCGGCTCTTCCAGGCCTAGTGGCACAAATCCTCGTGAACTTAGACAGGCCTGTTTCCTTGTGTTGCTTTTGGATGTGTATATATACATTATTATTATTATTATTATTATTATTATTATTAGTATTAGTAGTAGTAGTAGTAGTAGTAGTAGTAGTAGTAGTAGTAGTAGTAGTAGTAGTAGTAGTAGTAGTAGTAGTAGTAGTAGAATTCACGGAAACTTGGTCGCTAGCAGAGGCTCATAGGAAATAGTGATGATAATTGGAAACTTCAAGTGCTGGATACGCAGAATTCAATTTAGTTCTGCTTGCCAAGAGTCTGATGCAACATGCGCCATGCGAAATACATATTGTTCCTTGAGAAACATAACGCCAGGATACAGGGTGGGCACGCTTTTGGTATGTATAACAGGACGTTTCAGCGCACACTGTAAACAATTTTAAAGTTGCCTGTGGTAAATAGCAGAATTGCAGCTCCTGAGCTGGTCTATCCGAAGAGGCGGACATTGCTTGCACAAAATGTCGAAGGGGATAATCATTTGATTAAGAAAAACTCACTACTTAAGTTTTTTAACTTATTACTTTATGGCCCACATTCCAATTTACGAATTCTAGCCATAGAGTTCGCAAGGCGGATCCACTTGGAGTGAATGACATCAGTTTCGAGATATTAATTCCCAAAATTTTCTCAGAAATGCGTTGATGGTCCAGTAACTTTGTGATTCAACGCATAAAACGATATTTTGTTGAGATGAATTCGTTTTACTATTGCTTAAATGAAATAATAAAGTGAATAATTTAGTCTGACAGTGCTGACGGCTACTTCATCCCAAGTAGCGGTAATATAGAGACGGTTATGTGTGATTAGGAAAAGTGGGACATTCTAGAAAAATCAAACCCAAAGATATAGCCAAGAAGAGCAAACCAGGTCTACTGTATACAGATAAACGGTGGAAACAGACCTGCATTGCATACACTTCCGAAGAGTTGTGGAGGTATGCGAGGCTGCGATAGGGTCTGAGGTGTGCAGTGCACACACATTAGAATGATACATAAATGAGATAATACGCGCATGCAGATACAAACGATAAAAGCGGGCTGCCCTACACGAAAAACATATAGGTGAGGAAGATACACATATATGAATAATACGTACCCGCAGGTATATAAGAACAAAACGTGCTTTAATCAACTGAATAAAGATCAATAAGCGCTTGAACTACGAATAAGCACCGACGAACTGGTTACTTTGAATATTCTTACACGTCTAGCCAATGTATAGCATCAATAAAAAAAAACCATTGTACGGTAGGCCCTTGTCCGATAGGAACTGTTGTGAGAAAAGCTGTACTTTTGTCTATAGTCTGGGCGATAACTAATTTGCATTGTTGTAAATGAGTATGAGTTAAGACCTATGCTATACCTTTCATTAGCATTGGTCTGAATTTGTGTTCGCCACTACCTGCCATTGTTTTATATGAATTGTAGCGAAGAGAACAACTGCGGGGTCGTGAATTGTTCGGTTGCTAACTATCATTTGGTCTCTTTAATCGAGTACGGGGGGTTTGAGACCTCTCGTGTAATTGGACGTGACACCAGTCTGAATTTACATTTGCCACCCTGAATATTTCGAGGGCCACGCTCACTCACGCCACCGTGTTCCCTATTATTTGCGTTCTGGATTGAGTTTAGTACTTTGCCGCACATCTTCAGTGCATGACGCATCTGGCGAAAGTTGATGAGTATAACGGTCACTTATGGAGCTTCCAATGCGAAAATCCCATGGGGAGCCACAGTAAGCGTATTTACCACATCCTTACGGGCTTAACAAAATAGGCCTTGAGACATGATTTAAATCTAATACCCCTGCCACATGGGCAAACTTGAGTGCACTTTGAGCGAGTGCATTCGCTAGTGTCATTCGGAAGCTGCCACGCGGCAACGCTTAGGAACCTTACAGCAGAGCGCACTTGTACGTCGGCGAGTGCGTTTAGAGAACGCCCTTCTCGGCGGCGAAGTGTGTAGCCTCGTTAGCTATGAGTAAAAAAAAAAAGTAATATTAAAAGCAGAGCCAGGAGTAATCTTAAATAAGATTTTTTTCAAATTTCTAAGCTTACAAGGTAATAAAATGTGCCATACCGCAAAAAAAAAAAAGAAAAAAGACAGGGAAACCTACTTGTCGGGCTGTTTACGAATATATGCTTTCTGTTCTGACTCTCGATCGCCATCGCCACCAGTTTGAAAGAACGCCTTTCTTTCTCGCGTAGCAGCGCGCCGTCAAAATGAAACTCAGTGCACTGAAGTGCACTTGCTCAAAGTGCACTTTAGTTTGCCCGTGTAACAGGGGATTTATATTATGTGTCTGTATAGAGCAGGCTTAAGTTCGCGAATGCATTCGTTTCAGAGATCGTGAGTTCATTTTAACAGGTATTTCTTCTTTCTTTCTTTTTCTATTTCTTCTAAAAAAAATTTTTAAAAAGGCACCTGTGGCAGATAGGAGAACTCAACTGCCTGAGGTAGTCTATGAGGCCGACAGAAATTGCACGAGAAATGACAATAAATGTTGGCTAACTAGCGAAATTTCATCAGAACATTCCAACTAATCACTTTAGGGTACATGTACGTTGAGGTCGATGAATTCAATGCGGCGAGTTCTCAAGGCATGTCTACTTGTAAAGATCTTTGAAGCTAGCACCGGTCTTGAGATAACAGGCGTTGAACTTGAGACCAAACGTACTGTTGTTTCACTTACTCTTCTTTTTACGAGACTCCTTCTTGAGCAGTGCCGGCCACATTTAACTGCAACAGTAATGCATTTTGTATAACAATTTCAGATTGCGTATATCGAAACTAACGCCACCCTCCGAAACCTTTCCGAGTTAAGTGGTCTTGCGAATTCACTGACTCCAATTTGTAAACTGCAATACGTACCCTAAAGCGATTAGTTTGATAGTTCCTGAGTGACATTTTTAATTGTGCGTTTACATTTCTCGTGTGCTAGCAATGTCCGCTTTTACAAATGCTCCAAATGAAGGGGCGCGATTTTGGTAGTGCCACAGTCAACTTAAAGGAAAGAAAGAATTGCTAAGAAAAAAGGAGTACCTGGTACTGCACTGCATAACACTGTAAAGGCTGGTATCTAGGAGTATGACTTTTAACCAATAATGTCGTGGATGATATTCCAGCCTTATATATAGCTTGCTGATTGCACAGTCCAAAGTTCCGCTGTAGCGCACCCCTGAGTGAAGCATTAAATCCCCAAAAATACAATATTGCATATTTGCCCTTGTAAAGCGCACCCTTCTTTAAGCCCTCCGCATTTAGAGAGCGAAAGTGAAAAAAAAAAGTATTTCAATAAGCAACACTCTCAAACGGTGCATAGCATAAGTGGCTCAGGCCCGCACCCTCTACAGAAATGGAAAAAGAAATGTTGCGGATCTTATTCGGGTAAATGCGACACTCGATTGTCGCTAGGAAATGTTAGGAGCACGGTAAGATTTAGTAGCTATTGGAACAGCTGTAATGGGACACCAGCCAGCCTATTTGACCGCTTCGAATCCCTATACGTGTCATCCCCACCATGCCGCTACCATCATTGTACTCATAGTACTCACTTCGCTGCTACGAACGGAATGCAAACTCTACTTGGTGGTATTGAGAACGTTTTGTGTCACCGCACCCACTATACCACCGTGCGTTTAGAAATAATTTAGCCTTTTTGGTACATTTACGTCAGTCAGGACTTATAGACATTCTTAGACCTTTTGTTATAGTGATCGGGGCTTGATTTATTCTCTTATTCCTACAATTGTTTATCTTTGTCTTCTTGTTTTTGCTTACATGCTTCTCCTCATGTCACCTTCAACATTTCATCTAAAGTAGCAAACCTTGTGTATAGCATTGCTGACATGTTCAGGTTCTACGGTGAGTCTTGAGAGCGGTTCTGTAACATTTATGTTAACCATTCCAGATCTTGTACACAATGCTGGTCGCTACAGGGGGATCCCACGTCGGTTCTGTGCTCTACTCACCGGGTAAGAGAAAAAAAACTCTTTTCGCTTTAGATCGGAGAAAAAGGGGGAAGTTGGTTGCGTTCTTATTGACATCATATGAAGCTCGCATTGGAATTTGCATAAAGGCTTTGCACTACAGCATACCCAGCATGGTAAGTGTTTAGCTGTGCAGAAAAGCTCAAGGCGAAGCCGCATTGATAGATGACCATGAGTGAAAAACTTAAGCCATGAGTGTGCGAAGCACGAACGTGGCAATATTTCGAGCCTTTCTGTGACGGGGAAATGAATGCGTGAAAATCTTTCACCTATCTTTGCCCATGCATGACAAGTGACGCAGACGCTTTTGCTTCCCTAAAAAAGAAGCCGTGACTAACGTCGAACTTTATTGTTTCTTTCCAGTGGGATTCTCGTTGATTCTTTTGCTCTTGAGTTTCTCTGGACTGTGCGTCGTATTTTCCGTGTTGCTTCTCTTGGCCTTGATTATCGTAAGTCTCGCAGCAAACTCTGGTACCTTCGTGTTATTTGTTTCGTCTCCAGTTCATTGCAACTTTTCAGCGATATCTTTATGTGAAAGTTGAAGTTTCCAGCTCGTATGGAAGAAAAATAAAGCACGAAGTACTGTTTAATGTCGCTCCTGCCCATGCGTTATGATAGGCACGTTTGGGAACTGTTTATTGATAAGCGAATGTTTCAAACCAAATTATGATCCTCGAATAGTGCTCCATGTAGATTACATATATATTTAACGGCACGCCCAACAATGCTAAAACGCCGAGGATCACGGGCACGCCTGGCACATAATTGCCGTAAACGCATGTTGTTCCCTACAAAGACTTGATGTAAGAGTTTTGTATGATGTATTTCTTCGTTCAGTTTCGCATTTTATGTTTGTATGTACTACATTACATTGGTGTTTTGGGTGATGTGTGTCATCTGTCTTATTGCGAGATGAATATTGCCATTGTTATGTGTATTTCATAACCATGTATCCTTTTCATCGTGATCGCGGTTACGTGATGTTTTTAAATGGCTTCAAGATTGTTTCTACGAGATACTCTACAGCCTATATACCATTTCTGACTATCCTGTTGTGGTAGCAACTTGTCTCCTCAGGCGTCCATTACGAGCATTAGGGCATTGCGAATGACGGCAAAGTCACACCTATAGCAAACACCTGGTTCTATGTGTGCCGTCTCATTTTTTGTTTTATCTTCGTGCACAACGCGCTATGTTTACCGCTCTTTTTGTTATGCTTGATAAATATACAAGGCTAACACAACAGCGCATTATTCATACGCTTTGTATTCATAGCTATATCCTTCTGGTTCTGCTACTTCCAACTACACAACCTTAAGTGCCGCATTATGTCATTCATTCTTGCAGGACAACCGCCTCTTGCTAATTCCTTGGTTAACTTTCGTGCCCATGACCACAGCGCTGGACATTGCACTGTCACTGTATTTCATCAAGGACCTTGTAAGTCTGCGTTTTCTACACAATTCAATTGAATACTATACTGCAGGCCGTCACCCCGCCAGTGATACTTGTATTTGAGAAAAACGTATTTCTTCCTTTCTTTCTTTTTCTCTCTTTCTCTCACTCTCTTTCTTTCCTTCATTGCGTTGGAGAGCATTGTGCACCTTATTACGTCGTGTCCCATATGGCTGTGGTTATATTCGTTGCTGCGACTGTCCTTTGGTAGTAAACATATACTCACGCAGAAGTTGGGAAGCCGCAGGTGTCGAAAACACTTTCTTTTCTTTCTAAAGCCCAGACACGCAGGCTGAAATCAGGTGATACAGCTCACGTGCGCCTGCTCACCCAGTGCAACCCACTGAGTCAATTGCACGGGTGTGGTAGAAGAAAGTGAAATGTTTTGCCGATGCCAGGGTCGCTAAGCTTTTGCTCGTTAGTGTATACAGAGCTCGGGGATCATATTCCCGATCGATCATTTTCGAGGATATCGCTTTTCACTGCGTGTTGATTGGCTAAGCCACCGAGAGGGTGCTCGCTGCTCGAGCGAGGCGTCGCGCCGGCTGCAACTTCGAACAAAAGCGGGAATATCCCTCAAATGGATCGATCAAGAATCCTAGCCCGTATACGGGTGGCGTACGTCATTGGGGAGTTTTAGGTTGTTCGTAAACGTGTTGCCCTTAGCGGAACACCGTGTTACTGGGAACGTAAACGTGAGCAGCATTGTTCGTGGTGCCATACGAGGGCACTGAGTTTAACCAGGGAAGGTATTGTTATTATTATTATTATTATTGTTGTTGTTGTTGTTGTTGTTATTATTATTATTTGTTTTGAACACATATATACAATTAACAGGAAAGGGAAAGCGAGGAGCAGGCTGGCAACTGCCACCGGAAGGGTCACAACGCCTGCCTACTCTTCAGAAGGGAGGTGACAGCAACAAAGAAATGGAAGATAGGAAGGAGGGGAGGAAAGAGGAAAGGAAGAGCAACAGGACAAATCTAAAGAATAAAGTTTAACACAGTACAGATCACACACAGTAGGGCCGGTCACTGAAGGTCGTGCTACTACAGAATGTTGAATAGAATAGTTTCGACGCTACAAACGTGAACTTAAGTTAGTTAACTCTAGAAAAGTAAGTATAGCGCGATGAGCCTGATCACGTTTAGAGGCACAATCACTGGGGTACAAACCTTCGTCGAGTTTTGTACACCGCAGGCCAAGGAGATGATAGTCTCTCACTAGCGACATGCGCTGCGCACTGAAAGCGGGACACTCAAATATTAGATATAAGATATAAGATATAAGATACAAGATATAAGATATAAGGTATAAGATAGAGAACTATTACTGCAGTAATCAATCATGTTCTACTCAGCTGCTCGTAGAAGATTTGGCTACAAAAAGGTTACCTCGCAGCCTATTTTTAGTGTTCTTTTTCGAGAACACCAATATACGAGGTCAGTAAAATGAAAACCTCTTTCTTTAATTATTTATTGAATACGCGCGGCACAAAGCTGTATTACTTTTCGACATCATGTCCCCCAAGTCCAATGCAAATTTAGCAGCTTTTGCATAGTACTTGTGTTCCCGTAGAAAAGAATTCGTTTAGGAGCGGGCGTGACCACTCGTAAAGCGCGTGGTGTGCCTCTTCATCAGGATGAAACTTCTTGCCGCCCAAGGCTTCTTTCATTAGTTCGAACATATGGAATTATATATGCTACCATATATGCTGACATATCTGCTAAAATATGTATGCTAAATGTATATGCTAAGTATATGCTCAAAAGGTGCGCTTCAGACAGCACAGCTCAGGACGCGGCAAATCAACGAACGAAACGCAGAGGGGAGGTAGCGGTAGTGCCCCATCTGCACAGAGCGGCACATGGTCTTAAGAAAATGGCTAGCCGTGGGGACACAAAAGTGGTCTTTTCAGCGCCAGAAACACTCGCGAAAATATGTCGGTCAACAGACCCGTACCGTAAGCCAGCTGTCAGATGCTCTACGAATCGTCGTAAAACACCAGTGGGTTGCGTAGAAACTGTTGTTTACGAGCTTCCGCTGTCCTGTGGGAAAAATACATCGGACAGACAGGAACGTGTCTTAATGATCGGTTACGAGAACATATATAGTATAAACGTGAGAAATAAGCAATACGGTCAGCTGTCAACCCACATTCAGGAATGCGGCTGTGCGCCGGTGTATGGGTCCTGCCATGTTCTTGCGAAGCACAAAGATAGAGGTGTGCGAGAGATTATTGAGTCTCAGGCTATCTGTTGGAATAGTGATACGTGTGTTAGAACCCCTTCGGTCGACTTGTTAGGTAAGGAGACGGCTTTTTTGGATGGTTAAGCTTTGGATGATGTAGCGCATTGTGGTGTCGTCTCCCTTCCGTCCCTGTTAGGCAGGCGCTAAATAAGCTTTCCTCTAAGTCAGTTTTTCAACGCGCCCAACAAATGGCAATATGGAAGTCGCTCGGGGCAAGGTATAGCGAGTATGGTGGTTGCAGAAGACACTCAAACTTCAGGACTGTTATTCTCTCACCTGTTGCAGCAGCCGTACGGGGTCGTGCACTGTCATGTTGCAACCTGCTGACTACAATCCACGGTGTTTCGATTTGATTGCAGGTCGAAGATGATATTTTAGGTGGTCAGAGTATGATTTACGAGTTATAGTGGTGGTCCCTCGCCACGTGTAGTGCTCCAAGATGACGCCATTTTAGTCCCAAAAGAGGGTCAGCATAACTTGCCCTGCTGATGGCTATGTTTGGAACATTTTTTATTTGGGTGGTGAGGTATCGCTTCCGCTCTCTCTATTTCTGGTTGCTGCTATACGTAAACCCAGGTTTCGTCCCTGGGGACGATTCTGCGCCGCAAAAGCTGTTCGCACGCACGCATCACCACGTCGCTGGTTCAATTCAGGAGTCAGCTGCCGGTTTACCCACCTTGCACACAGTTTCAGAGCGCACGAAACCGAAACTGGGAAGCTGCAGCGAGCGCAGAGCCGCGACCCTCGATGCGACCTTCGGCTTACGTCACCCAGCAGCGGTGGCTCGGCGTGCGGCGGCTCCGTGCTCCTCACTATCGCAACGCGATATTGGCGGGTAAACCCATTTTTCCAGATCCAAAAGTTGACATGGCTGGTACGGACAGCTCGCTTCAATTGCCCAATTATGCTGAAATCACTGCCACTAAATGGTTAAAATATAATTAAGTGACTTTCGCTAACTTGCGACTAATTATTTCGTATCACCCGTCACCCCGTGGTCGCCACCACAGACGGCATGTCTCTCAAAGAACCGTCCTTTTATTTCAAAACGGCAATTTGAGATATTACGCAAAATTTTAGTAGAAACACCCCGTATACCTTCGGACCACCGGAGCTCCACAGTAGCCGAAACTATATACAGCTATGAAGCTTACGAACACCGAAGCTATATATAGCCTTATAGAGATATAGCTTAGGCTATGGTCGGGTGGATGAAAAAACTTGCCCTTTCTTGATTATACCTTGCGGGATTCCGCAGATCTCATTTGCTATATTAAGAAATTTGAGCTCTGTACATGTCTTGCCGGTCTGTTGGCGCCCTTTCTATTCCGCGATAATCTTGAGTCGGTTTGAAAGCAACGAAGGCATTGGAAGTTTTGTCATGTTTATACCTATATTATGTCCACTCAAATACGCGTTGAACAAAGAATAGTCTGCGCTGGTATATGGCTATAATATTAGAAGGCGTCTTTATGAGTAGGACTTGACCAATGACCTTGAGGAACGAGCTGGTGCTGACATTATTGTGATCTCTGTCAGTTGTCAAGCGGGAGCTATTCAACATGTGCCATAATTTAAAGCTTCCCCATAACGCAATCTCGGACGGTTTCGGAAAATTTATTGAACCTTCGTGATGGTACGACCCGACTCCGAAGTGACGATTATCGCTGCTGTCATACAGTGTTTGGAGTCTGACTTTTTGAAACTGCGAGGAAAAAAAATACGGGACAAGACCAGACATTCGTGTTTGTCGGGTGCTGTCCCATTTTTTCCCATAGTTTCCGAGACGTCAAGTAAGCAGTACCGACAAGCTCGGTTTTAAAACCTGTTTCCGTGTTTATAGCATTGAGAACACAACAGCAAATTTGATAAGGCCTATACGGCTAAGAAGTCAATATGTAGGACACGATGTATCGCAACTCGAGGTCGTTTATCTCAAACCCGAATAGTAATGAACGCAAGCAGTTCGCATTTAGGAAGGGCGTTCTTGCGCAGACACATACATTCTTTCTGTTTGAGTCCCTGTGCAGTTTTCATAGATAACAACTGGTCCGTGTAACATACTTTAAAGGAAGTTTCAGAAATACGGGACCGAATGTTAGAGAGCGCAATGCACCGGACGCGCCGAAGAAAGCAAGGATAGTACCAAATTGAATTCTGGGGTCTTACGTGGCAAAAGCAACATATGATAATGAGGCACGCCGCAGTGGAGGACTCCGGGTTTATTTTGACAACCTCTGTTTTTTTTTTTTTTTGACGAGCACCCAATGCACGGTATACACGGACATTTTTTTTTTTTTTTTTGGATGTCGCGCCAATCGAAATGCGGTGGCCGCGGCCGCGATTTGAGCCCACGCCCACAGGCTCAGCAGCACCACGCCAAAGCCAGTACGCCACCACGGCGGATAAGGGTACAAAAGAACGCAGAAAGCCTACAATAACGTTTCGGTTTTTGCGCACGCTAAGCCCCTTTAGGTACACGCTATTCCTAAAACTCCCTACTAATTAACAAAACTACCTCGGTGAAAATATGCTCAACATCCATGAAGGTACATGAAAGGCATAGGTGACATCTACGTGAAGATTGCATTCGCCTTCAGGTGGCTGCACAGTTTTTCTTGACAACGACGTACTTTATTTTCGAATGAGAAGTCGCGTTTCGCTTGTCGTGCGCATTGTTATAGGTATATGCATTCTACACTGTGCTTCTGTAATTATTTTTTACCCCCCCCCCCTCCCCTTACGGCATTCTCACTGAGCGAACCACAAAGTCCAAACATGCATTGTTTATTTTTTTTTCTATTTTTCAGAAAGTCAACGCTTTTGTGATCATCATGTACATCGTGGACTACACATTGAGTTCCATTAACGTAAGTTTCCATAAGCTAAGCTGCCATAGGTGCATGAAGTGTGATGCATGGAGGACATTAAAGGAATTATGGTTCACTTCTCAAAGCTAACCTGTTGTCTTTTCGGCATAAGCTTGTGCTTTATTTTGAAGACGAGATCTTCTTTACCGAGTCCATGTCAAACTGGGGTTCGGAAGATCTGGGTACCTAACTATATTAGTGTAGTAAATTAGACGATTTCTTGCCTTCTAGAACACGCAGAACAAAGAAAAAGGCGTGAGAATGAATCTTGGAATGAAAAAGGCGCACCAAGCTAGCATGGAGCTATGTACAGAGAAGTTATTATGAGTAATTAGCGCAAAAAGGCCGAAAACAACGCAGATGTGCTGTTAAGACTGGGTGTACCTAAAACGTGAAGCGGAAGAGTGCCTTTACTCAATAAAAAATTTGGGCTGGTCCCTGATATAGTGCAATATGAGATATGAGACGATTTCGAACGTAGATCAGTTAAAAGAGAAGGAAAGCGAGGACATGTAAATGCTTAATAAGTGTTTTATGTAAGAGTGAGACGGTGCAAAAGCAAGGTGAGGTGGTGTAGGTGAAGTAAAGGTGACTGAATAGTGGTTGAAATCGAAGAAAAAAGGTAAGGTCTCATGGGGAATCCTGTCTTGCTTCCTGAATAACAAACGTGGAAATAAATGAGTCAACAAACCACATGGTACAATAATGCGCCCTAGGTGACCTTGCCTTCCTTTCAATGTCAACCGACTCGTCTCGACAGGCAGTCGCATATCGTGATGTTTGTGTTCGTGATGAGTCAAATGTCAAGCTGCTGTCAACAAATAGTTGCCGCATTCTTGACAAAATAACAAGGACACTAAAGGCGTCGTGCCGGCACGCCTTTATAGTGATAACAGTAGCAAGTTTACACTTTGCTGCCTAATTAGGAAAGCGAAACGGCATAGTACGCCTAATAGAAATGCCACAAGCTAAAAACCAATGCACAGAAAAAAAAAAGAAGACTTACCTCAAAATTCACTCCACTTTCCGACTCCATTGAATCCGGCTCAACCGAGCTGCCAGGTTAGTGTATAGTCGAAGTTTCGTGTGCCGCAAGAACGAATGATGGTGCATGTCAGGGGTGACATTCGACGAGGTTGGAACACCATGCGGTTCTTCTACTTATGGTGTATTCGACCGGCCGCCTCCATTCTCGGAATTAGGGTCGCGCAGATACGACGTTCCTCGAACTCGGAGGGCGCAAATAAGAACGCAATCCTGACGCGCGGCTCGCTTTCCGGGGAGGAAAACGGCAGATGCGAAACAACCTCGCTGCTTTGCTTAGCCAAAGCTCCCGGCTTTGGCGGTAGACACGGCGGACGCGCCTGTGCGGCGAGCGCCAATTGGTTCAGACGTCCAGGTATAGCGCACTCTATACGTCCAGGCATACAGTGGCCTAGGTTGCCTACGTTACGGGGGACCGTCGCCAACAGCGGCAACGCTGTGTGGCGATAACGTGGTGGGAAATGCTCACCTCGACGATTGCTCCGACCGTAGGGCTTTGAGCGCCTGAGAAGCGCTCGACGCGGCAGGAGAACGATGGAAAAGAACCATGCGAACGCAAGTTGCTTTTTCAACCAGTCGAAGACAAGACTATATACTCTCCAGAGTGGTCTAGACAGCCTAGAGCGCTCCGAAAGGACCAGCCGAAGATGCCATTAGAGTAATGTAAACACACAGTGAGCGAATAATCGAAAAACATGAATTTTTTCGAGGCTACCAATGAAATCGACTATGCATATCGTAAAAGTTTTGTGTCGTTCGTTTTAAAACCATGTGGCAGGTGCCGAAACGACTGAGCGTCTGTTCAAGCGAGGTGCGATGTCGGCAGTGCCGTCTGCAGTTGGCATGACGTAGCGTCTTTGTGCGCAGACGGCACAGACGGTCACGCGGAGATAGCAGTGGCGGTGGCTTGTGGTCTACTGCTCTGCAGTTCCGCCACAGCCAGCGAAAAAGAAAGGCCTATTTTCTATCAATCTTTGACCTTTGACCATCACAAGAGGGAACTTTTTTTACCATTGCAAATCAGGGTTTAGCCTTCTCGTAAACGTGTACTATCCTGTGTGGAATACCGATTTATCGGAAACACCTGCTTGAACAGCCGCGTTGTTCGTGCCACCTTGTGGCACAGACTTTAACTAGAGATGACATAGAGCTATTATTCCAGTGACCTGTCATATACTGTCGGTATAAGGACATATTCGTTGCTGTTCAGTCTCTCTTGTTTTTAAATTTTATTAGACGAGAAAAATCACGTAGCACAAGAACATTTCAAACGTGTGGTAGTTAGAGAAAACGGCACACGATGTCGATACCAACATTGCTACTCACAGCCATGGCTTCAGCAACCCAGAGATACATTCCAGTTCTTATCTTCATCATCTTTCTGCCCATTCTGCTACACCCCCCCCCCCCCCCCCCCCCCTCAGCCGACGTTTAGGTGCCAGCCGCGAGCTAGACAGTTACAATACGGTCGACATGCTTTTCTCTTCTCTGCCAATCAATTTCCCTCTCTCCCTCTCTCTCTCTCTCTCTCTCTCGTTAATAGTAATACTTTACAGGCAAGCAACAACTTTCTGCCGGAATACTTGAATGCCGGAAATGCGTGGACGGGTACACGTGCAGAAGCTTGAATAAATTAATAAACCATAGCAATAAGCACTGCCCAGGATAAGGGCCCAATGCACGGAAGGAAAAGAAAGAAACTACATGTAGGCGAAATATGCAGGCCTCTTTCAAAGCTGCGAAAAGCTAAATTGTGCTTTATTTTTTCCACCTGTGATGTAATATTTGCGCTACGTGCAGAGTTAGAAATTGCCTCCGCACGCAAAGATTTTACGTAAAAACGTTTACCAGAGACGATGTAAGTTAAACAAAGAATGCGCCAAAACAAATATTTGTAAGTAATGAAAGAGGAATCGAAAGAGAGTATGGAGAACTTGTCTGAATTCAGGTTTGATTGGACGCGCACGGCAGGCTTCATCCAATCCTGAAATAACAGAGTGCAACTTGTCAGAATGAATATTTTGTATATATACTAAAATAAGAATGAGGGCACTCGACAGGGAATACTAATTGGGGGATTGAAGGGACTCGGCTGTCAACATAAATCACACACAGCGGGGAATACTGGTTGTTTCAGCGGACACTTCCAATATTTCTTTTTAATTGCCTGTGACAGATAGCACAATTCTAGTCCATGAGCTGGTATAGTCGAAGAGGCGGACATTACTTACACAAAATGTTCAAATGTATAATCGGCTAACTAACAAAATTCGCAAATTAAGTTTTTAGCTAATTACCTTAAGGCACATATTGCAATTTATGAATTCTAGCAGTGGAGTTCGCAAGGCGGATCCATTTGGAAAGAACTCTCAGGGTGACACCAGTTTCGAGATATTAATTCTCGAACTTCGTGGAGAAATGCATTGGCGTTTCAGTTGCTTTTGTGCTTGAATGCATGAAAATACGTTTTGTTAATAAAGTAAGTGGAGCGACAGTGCCTATTGACGGCGCATATCTCGTAAATGGTCATGTTCCTATGGATCATGTTCACCGAGCATGCCACAAGCTGCCTTGAGTCAAACACTCGGGGCAGCTTGTGGCATGCTCGGTGGGAGTGGTCTACGTCATGGCACTTTCGTGCGGCAAAAAATACTTTGGGCAGACGGGACGCTGCCTTAATATCCGCCTTAGGGAGCACCAAGGGGCGATCAGGAATGCAACAGGTTCTAATTTGGCCGCGCATTGTAGAGGTTGTTTATGCAAACCTATGCTTGAACAAACGGAAATATTGTATAAAAATATGAATCAAATCAACCGCGAGATTGTGGAAGCCTACTTCATGCATGTAAATTCAGGCGCATGTGTAAGCCAGACCTCTATCACTCTGCAGGATAAAGAAACTGATTTTTTGAATGGCAAGATAGGCTAACACCCTTGTAAACGTGACTTTACACGTGTTCACATTTTCTGTATATTATAGTCCCTTGTTTGAAAAAATAAACAAGTTGTTAGTCTGCGCTCCGTATCGTGTACTTCCTCTCGTCTTTCGTCCGGTTTGCGCTGCCCACCCAAAGCAACATGTTCAATCACCAACTCACCCAGCTTGCCGAGTTAATTCGTAGATGGTGTCATCCATACAATTGTTTTCGAGTGGATACACCTTGCAATCTCACCCGCTAGAATTTGTAGATTGCAATATGTGCCATAACAAAATTAGATAAACACTTATTTAGCAAGCTTTTGTTACTTAGCCGATTATGCCTTTCAATCTTTTTGTGCAAACAATGTCCACCTGTTCGAGTAGATCAGCTCATGGAGTAGAATTGTGCTATCTGCCACAAGCGATTAAAAAAAAAAGTAAAGTGTTTACCGAAACACTCTGTATATAGCTGCCTTCATTACGTTCGACTATAGGTCGGTCGATTCAACGACCGCTACTTTGCTTTTGGCTGATAGATGCATGGAACAGGGGTTAACACAATTTGCAGGCCTCGTCCACGTCTTCCGCAGCTACAGAAAAGATTATATTGTGAAATGGGCGTAGCAAGCTGCCATTTTTGTTTTGACATTCTGTCTCGTTCAAATGTCAATGCAACCTCTTGGCGCTGCGAAGACTGCTCGGAGGTCTATAGAAGATATAAGAAATTACTATTTCCTTCCGTCCTTCCCTCCTCTCTCTCCCTGTTATCCTTGTTTTCCCCTTTCCCAATCCCCCGGTGTAGGGTAGTCAACCGGACATTATTCTGGTTAACCTACCTGCCTTCTACGTTTCTCTTTCCTCCCCCCCCCCCTGCTCCTGGCCCTCCCGGAATGCTGCGCCAGCTGCTTCAAACAAGCTGCATATAACCGCAATGAGTGAGTGAGTGAGTGAGACTGATCAAGTAATATAGAATGCGTGGCAGGCAAGAAAAAAATCATACCGTATTCTTGCCAAGGTTCTTTGTCGATAGTGAGTGAGCTGTGGATATTTAAACAAAAAAGTATTCTAGTACGAAAGCTAGAATTTTCAATCATTCAGAAGTGCAAACGAAAGGCAGTTCCAGGAATCCAGATAGCTTTGCTTCGCCTGGTTTTCGTACCAGCCTCTCAAAGATCACCCGAATTACTTCGGAAAGTAGGGCCCTGACGTATCGCCATCGCATGATAAGTGCCTTGAAGAATTTAGTGCTCATAACAGAAAAATAAGCGCTCTCTTTCTCTTTGCCTTTCTTTAGAAGGTACTGGTGGGAGGGGGCGTTAGGGGTGTTCCCGCTTTTTTTCTCTCAAGTTATTTCTGTCATCTCGCCCGGTGGGCTTTCGAATTCCCACGTACGGGAAGAAGATGAAAGCTGCCAAGACGCGGGACGATTGGGAAACTGGCACACACACAAAAAAAGTTTACGAACACTGTATGCTGGAAGCTCTTGGCTTTTAAAATGGTGCGACTGCTTGGCGCTTGCTTTGAAGCTTTCAACGCGGAGTGAAAAGTTCCGACTTGTTCTCTCTTTTTAGCAGCATTTGCGCTGTCATCTCGCACCGGCATTCCCATCTTTATTTATTTTTTTCTCCAACTTATCAGAAATGCGTGTAGTGCCAACAACGGTGTTTCACTCACTAAAAGCTCGTGCAAGATTTCTCGCAGAGTTACTATTACTTTTATTTATTTCATTCATTGATGTATCTTGTTTTGTCAAGAAAATAGACGTTGCGGCGCACACCCGGGAAGGATGCTACTGGATGGATATCATTTGAATTTCTGAGTTCCTGCAACATTGGCATATTCCTCACATATCGCGCGAGCATTTTTGTGTGCGCACCTCTTCTCCTCTGTACTTCATCTTTCTGCCGCTACATCAGTTTGTAGAAATATTGCTGCCGAACAGCTGCGTCTCTCTAGACTTATCAATGCCTACAGGTAAAAGATCATTCGAGGAATACCTTCGGTGCGTTTTTTTTCCCTTTCTTAATGGTTTGCATAATTTCGCTCATTCTCTTGAAGGAATGGCATGAGCGAGGAAGGAAAAACAGAACTATGCATATCAAGCAACCCGAGAGAGAACAATTGAGTTGATGAGAAACGGTACTTTGCGTGTTCGAATGTTTATTGTTTTGCTCCGAGTCGTTGAATAGCTTTCACCGGGAGACTTTCGCGTTCTTGATCACCTACGTTTATGTAACGTATTTAGACCAACCGTAAAAAAAAAAAAGGGGGGGGGGGGAGAAGAGAAAAGCATCTCGACGGTGCAATTAACAGAATAGAAAAACGCAAATCATATCGAATGAATTAAAATAAAACAAAACCTTTACTTCGCATCAAAAGTGTTCCCCTATTCACAGTAATGTAATAGAATTTTTTGTGTACACTGGTGATACTACTGCGCTGACAAAAAGCTTGCACGAAATTGACTAGGCCGGCACCCAGTTGATGCTCACAACGAAATTATTATTTTTTGACGAGCAATATCGGCATATCAAGGAATGTAGAAATGTAACGTAAAAAAAGAACATTCACTTTAGTTTGCTCAAACGTTTGTGCTAAGGTGTCGAATAAAAAAAAAATACCGGCTCACTCCGGGTGCCGTTTACAACGGTTACAAAAATACGACGGTTCGAAAACCGGTTCGGCGGTGTCCAATTTATTCTGCCCCGTGGTGATATGCTGCATATTCCTATCGACTTGTCCATATGGCGCATGCGCAAGTTTAACCAAGAGGAGGCAGAAATTAACGAATGAGTTGCACAGATACAGGGAAATTTGATGCAGATAATTCATAAAGAGGTAATTAGTTAGAATCCCTCTGTTAACGTAAGGTCTGCGTAGCTTCGACACTCGTTACTTTGGCACCAGCAGGGTCATTTATTTTTGTTTTGATTCATGTTTTACTACGTTTACTGCACGACTGGTGGGGAGCGAACTGTGGCACCTGATCTACGTTGTCAAAGACCACACCAATGCACACTGCACATATTACATAAACTGCAGTTTACAGCCGCGATTACGTCTCACCAAGGAGACGACGGCATTCATCAGCGGCCACAGTGTTTATGGTTACAATAAGTCGCGTAGCCGACCTCGTTGATATTGCTTCTCGAGAACATCGTCTTTTACTCTCTCTCTGTGTTTATCTGTTTGTCCAGCTTCAGTAAGAAATTTACCCGAGTACCTAACGTGGAGTGTCACGAGAAATGCTGATTCGTGGGGCCCCTGATGCAGCTTTCCAGCCCCGGAATACAATTGGCATGGCTGACTTCAGAAGTGCGAGCATGTTTGCCGAGGTGGCCTTAGTTAGGAGTACATACAGATCGTCCCTCCCCATTCTCACAGACAGCGCGACTCGCGAATCGTAACAATCTGCTAGTAGGGTTCGCCGATCGAGGAAGTAGTTATTCGAACTATTCTGCAAACTAGCGGACACCTGTTGTCGCCTTATGTGCGTGGACCGTTTCGTGCAGAACCGGTAACCGGTATTATTTTGTTTCGGTTCAGGTTTGGTTGGGGTGCAAGCACGTTCCTAATATATTGGTTCCGGTTCAGTTCCGCAAAAAACTGCAGTTCGGGTGCGGTTCTCAGCTCGAATTCGACTTCGCTTCGACACCCGAATTTAAACAGCATTTGGTAGAATATGCCCCAACATCTGGCTGCTATGACGAATTCTGCAGTTCTGGAACTGCATACTATATACTTAAGTAATCAAAGACGGTTACTTTTTTTTTTACAAGTAACCCTTTCACGAACATTTGATTCTCTCTTTTTCAGTTTCATATACAGCATCCAAACATACATCGCCACATCAGGAGGGAGGCTAAAGGCTGTGTATGCCTACCCTCCTGGTGGTGACAAACAGTGCATTTGAGACGACAACAAGCTTTCTTTTAAGGTAACATTAAAATGGCACAAAAAAGGCACATCCACAATACTGTACAGTATATAAATGTTTCGACATAGTAATTTTCGAAATTACAGCTGTGAAAAGAAGCAAGAAAGAGAGCGCTCAAAAATCAATAAATAAGTAAGCCATCGTTATCTAGCAATGTTGTAAATAATCTGCCACGTTAAGACTACAGTAGGTCGAAGTTGTGTGTTATGACCTAAGTAATAGATCCATAACTCTTCTTTTAAGGTATTTTACTTGGGAACTCGCGTATTAGCGTTTCAATATCTTTGTACTCATTCAAGAAAGTTATAATGGTATGTTCAAAAGTCTGAAGCGCATAGTTAGTTCTAATCTCAGGAGTTTTGCGAGAGACATATCAGAGTTCATAAACAGCATCAGGCCGTGCAACTGAACGAAAGCTAAGGTAGGTTTGGTGTGGATCAAGCAATGAGCCTCTATTGCCTGTCGAAGTGTTATTAACTTATAGATGTTAAGAAGGCCCAGTGGTCGCCAGTATAATCGTGTACTCGAAGTGTAGGCAACATTAACCATTGCTCTACTTGTTTTTTTTTTGTCAGATAAATAAGGAGTTTAGGTTTGTAGACGTTGTTCTACCCCATACAAATAAGCAGTAATGGGGAAGTGACTGGATAAGGGTAAAATATAGTTGTTTTTTTAGCCAGGTCGGTAAAAGGAGCCTTAATATATGCATTAGTCCGACTGAGCGTGATATTTTGGAACGCAAGTAATTACTATCCTCAGTCCAGGTTAACTGCTCACTGAAGACAACACCAAGAAAACGTGTAGACCTCACACGTTCAATCTTTTCCCGTCTCAAACTGAGGACGGGCTCGAAGGTTGGAATTTTATTTTTAGGTTTAGACACTGTACATTTTTTTTCCACATTTAGCTGAAGCTGATTGGCATGTATCCATAATGATAGTTCAGACAAACATTTGTTTGCATTTGCTATAGTGTTCAAGAAGTCATTACCGGAGAAAAATATGTTAGTGTCATCTGCATACAGAACTATATCAGCTGAACTAGGTACATTGATAATATCGTTAATATATAGTAGGAAATTAAGGGCTCTAATATAGAGCCCTGTGGAACACCTGTACATATTGTGCCAAAAGCAGATGGATCACTGTTTACAACTGTGCACTGTATTCTTGACGATAAATAGCTATTAATAAGTTCCAGAGCAATACCTTTTATTCCATAAAACGGTAATTTACGTAATAATATTTCACGTTTAATAGAATGTAATAGTGTAACATTCGGCATTTGCAACGTCAGGAACCGCCTTTTTCAAAAACATGTGCAGTTTCTTTAAGTTATTGTTATCCTTTCCCACAGCCAAGACCAAATAGCAGTATGCCAGCGTTGAAAAGCAAAGTACGCCATAAGGAATCAGTCCCATACTTAGTGGGAACAACAAGCGAAAACCGAAAGCGTACCTAAAGAGCGAGATAGCTGACGGTAAACCGACTCAGCATGAAAAGTCGCTGAAATAAGTACGTGGAATTAAACACCGAAGGTCTTTACAACCTCAACGATTTCTATTCTATCAGGTTCAGGTTAGTAATTATCAGTTTGTTTCTGGCACAAAAAATGGCGCTTTTGTCTTGGACGTACTCGAGGTCAAGGAGACAGACACTTTTGCCATTCCTACAGAGAAAATCTCTCTCTATGGTCAAGAAGTTTTCTTCACTTGAACTGTTTATTATCTTCAGAATGCTATTGGCGTTTGCTACGAGCTAAGGGCAATTTAGCCTCGAAAAAAGGTAAGCTGGGATCATACCTTTCTCTGATGAACTTGCTCTGTCACATTTATCTCGAGGTCCTTATTAACGCATATATCTAGTAATAGGACGGTTAGTAAACTTAACACTCGTCGGCAACATCGTTGCACAAAATAAGGACTGACTTCAGTAAAACCCTGTCACCCTGAACTACACGAAACATGACATTCATGATCGAAGTGTATCATCATACGTCACACAACCACGAACAACACGGCAAAGCCGGACTAAGCTTGCAGGACTCCTGCAACTATCATGTATGTCGTGTTTCGTGCAGTCTGGAATATATATATATATATATATATATATATATATATATATATATAGGTGCCTTCCTGTGGCACCTTTTACTCCCAACCGCAAGGGTAACAAGATAATAAAGCCCAGAAATCGCCTCAGCAAGAATTCCGAAGGCGATCTTTAAGAACAGATGTTGACACTCAAGGTTCCGCAATCAATTAAAGGAATGCGAGCACTGCAGCAACAGAATACGGCCTTGCAGCAACAGAAAATAGCACTTACGGCTTTCAAATTAAAACTTTTTGGAAAATGCAAATATATTAGGTTATTACTAAATACGTCGTGTTTGACCTTACATTTTCTTAGAATACCAGGGATTTCATAGTATGTTGTATGCATGTAGTTGACGTCAGGCGTCGTTGTATGTTTTTATATGCCGTGCTTTGTAGATATGAACTGACCTTATGTGCGTGTCCTCACTTTTTTGTGCACTTTATAATCGTTTACGGAACTGTGTATGTCTTCTAGTGTACTTTCTACTTTCTTCTGTGAATATAACTTTGCAAACGGGAGTGCTGTTTGACTGTCACCAGTGCATATCACGCGCTCGAGCTTTCTTTTTTTTTTTTGCTTGCCCTGCGAAAAGGAGTAGCTGGTGCCAATAAGGATGCCGACATTTCCTTTCAGTTTATAATAATAATAATAATAATAATAATAATAATAATAATAATAATAATAATAAAAGGCATGGCACGAACGTAGGTATCAGAACAGAAACTAAGATTGATGTTATCTATGAAACGCCCATACGCGATACAGGTGACACTAACAGAGCTTTTCTCGATTTAGGCCCCTCCTATAGCTAACCTTTAACCTGGAGCCGGCGAAAGAAACCACGAGCAACAAAAATATTACGATCACTGATTAAGATAAAGCATGCAAACAAGTTGCTCTCTCTTTGAGTGAAGTGTACATAAGATAACTGTGATAAGTTCTGACAATTACGCTTTAAAGCAACTTCAGCGCTCCGTCGCAGACTGCGTGGCTGCTTTACGGTTGGCATTCGATAACGACCACGCTGACAGAAGCCACCGTCGGCCTTCACCGGCACCGCACGAGAACCGCTGCGGAGCTCAACCTAAAAACTCTCAGCTGTAAATTTACAGATGAAAATACTTCTTAAAACTCGTAAAGGTAGTAACGTCAAAGTTAGTAACTACTCATGGCAAGTGCACGGAATACATTTTTTTTTTCACATCGGCACAAACTTCAAGCAGTACGTGGTCGCGTTCCCAGGAATTCAACTTGGATTGTAGCTGACGCTGCTAATTTAGCTATAGTTATGTTTCGTCAACTACGGAATGCAGAATGGTGGCATGCTTTCCTCGCACGTCTCATTTCTGCCCTTGGCGCGTCGTTGGTAATTTGATGCAAAGTTAACAAGAGAGCAAGCATTTATGATAGAAAGACGACTGTAATCAAGGAACAGGCTTGCCGCGTGAGCTTCGCGCTAATGACTTCGTACTTACGCGTGTTTGTCATCATGCACACACATTACTCTCGCTCGGTTTCTTTGTCACAGTGGACTTGCGTAGGCTTGCGTAATAAATGACGTGGGAGCGACCATATGCATATTAAGTGTGCGGTGGCGCGCCTGTAATTAGGAAAAGTAGATGGAGCGTTCTCGGATCAACTCATAAACTTCTCTGCACGCCTTCGGCCAGAAAAAGATATGAAACAAAGGTATCATAGTTAACGCTTCGTATATCTAAAAAAGGCCAGCACTAATGGTCGGATGTAGATAAGTGATGTTACTAAGCGGATTTGTTTAACTATAGACGTGCTGGTGTGATACATGACACGCGCGCATTGCCTGCAGGTCTACTGCATACTCTGCGTGCTCTCCCAGTACCAAATGTACGCGCTGGAAAGGAGAACCATGGGCCAGGGAAGGCGCCCGTCGGTGAGTTTTCATGACTAGAGAAAACAAAGAGAGAGAAAAGCCTGGTATAGCGGCATTCAGGGAGTATTGAATTTATTTAAAACAATTAAAATTGTGTGGTTGAACGTCACGAAGCGGCATAGTGGGCTTCAAGGGACGCCGTAGCAAGGGGGGCCACGTGTTAATGTTGATCACCTAAAGCTTTAGTATGTCAGTGTTCTTAAATTCTGAGGAACCAAAAATGGCTAGTGCAACCGCACAAAGCGGAACGATTTCTACGCAATCAAACTATGCTGTCGTATTTTCTTTCGTTCCATATACACGTCTTATCACCATTCGTAGAAAGCGGGCAATACTGGCGACAGCGGAACGGTATAGCATCACGCCAAGCAATGACGAAGCACAAATAGAATATAAAGAAAATCTTTACGTGAAGCGGCCCTGGCGTTCCCTGAACGCCACCCAAAGTGCGGTACATGAGCGTTTCTTCTTTTTTTTTTTCTTTTGCCTCCACTTCAATCGGAGTGCGGTGCAGTGAACATCATACTTGAACCGACCGCGATGGTTTAGTGGCTAAGGCGCTGCGCTGCCGAGCACGAGGTCGAGGGTTCGATTCCCCGCAGAAGTGCCGGGCAATCGAACCCGCGACCTCGTGCTCAGCAGCGCAACGCCATAGCCACTAAGCCATCGCGGTCGGTTTTTACTGGGAGCCTCCACGCCTTGCAATCGCAAGGAATTCTTACGCATGTCTGATGTGTTCTGTTGTCGGAGTAAAGAGCGTTCCGCATGCGACTTTCTTTTCAAACATTCAAGGCATCGCGTGAAGGGTTAAGGGCGCATTCACTAGTGCTCTACGGCAGCACACTTGCTAAAGGGCAAACCATCATGCTTCCCACTACTGCAGAGTCGCACATGCACTTTGGGGGTAAAGAAAAGAGTCAGGAAAACTTGTTTCGCGCGTCTCATGTGTTTTACGTACTAAATGCGTCTCACTAAAGTCACAATCATTTCTTATTATTATTTTCTATGCGAGAGAGGTGCGTTTGTGAAGATCGTAAAGTGTACCATTGGGCCATTGAAGGAGTAAGACGAGCTTCACAGTTTACTTACGACGAAACACTTGTAGCTGCAGGAATTATGCAGAACGTGACAGCTAACGATAGCCAAGCTGTTAAACGAAACCTCTCGTAGGTGCGCGCCAATCGCAGCAATTCATACTTGAATTACAGCGAGGTGGTGGTGTAAGACAGTTGTCGCACCCTTTGGAAGTCCTTAGGGTGTGGTTTGCCACGGACCGAAAGTCAACCGGAGACTTTGCGAGCGCCTCACAATATCCAGCGCAATTACTTCCCCATACCCGAGCTTTTTTTCAAACGCTTTGTTGCATTCTAGCTTAGCACTTTTATGGTATCCTCAATGACCGACGCCCATGTTGCGGTATTCTGCATAGGTTGCAACGACACCGCCTGCGCTTTCGGCTGACTTGGTCACAAACGGCTGCTTCGCGGCAGCGATGCAATCTCCATTGCTGGGTGCTGCTTGTTTGACGTTCGATACTGAACACGCCGCCAAACGTCGCCCGCCAGTACTGCCACAAGAAAAGCGTTCTGCGATTCCTTTTAAGAGCTTCGCATTAAAATCGGTGCAATATACGATTATAGGGTTCGTAATATTCGTGAATGAGTAATCGATTAAGTGTATGCCGCAAAACGATTGTGCTCGCGTCCGTAATTGCTGGAACCCCTTATACGTTCACCACCATTATACAAAATTAGACAATGTGACAAAATTTGACAATGTCTGCAGAAAAGGCACTCCGCGTGTGCCTTTCCATCGAGTGATAATGGCCTGACCTTTCTGGAAGGGGCAAGCTGTCGGTGCTGGGGTCGGCTTCCGGTGATCGCGAGCTGCGTGGTCCGTGTGACTACAGCGAAGCGTGCACTGTGACTAGGCGGTTGCCGAGTCAGGCAGCGAGCGTATGGGTCTTGGAAAGCACGTTTTGTACCGCTCGGGTCGTTGCGCGCACGCGCGTAATGACGTGGATCTTCTAATTTCAGGAACTGCGAGAAAACGCTGAAAATATATTTACGCACGACACAGCGCGCTGAAAGCGACTGATCTGGATGTTTTAGGACTCAGTAGTATTACTATTTGTTTTGAACACATGTACACATATACACAGTTAACAGGAAAGGGAAAGCGAGGAGCAGGCTGGCAACTGCCACCGGAAGGGGCACAACGCCTACCTACTCTTCTGAAGAGGGAGGTGTCAGCAACACAGAAATGGAAGATAGGTAGGAGTGGAGGAAAGAGGAAAGGAATAGCAACAGGACAAATCTAAATAATAAAGTAGAACACAGTACACTACGCACGTTGTTCTGCCGAGTTTCGACTCTGCAGCCAGAATTAAAGTGACGCCGCGTCGAACAGCCTCCACAATTGCTCACCGCGCTTGTCTCCGTGCTCACCCGCAGCCGCAACGACAGTAGAGGGAGGAGGTGGGAGGAATGGTAGCGAGGGAATAGAGAGATAGAGAGGAGGCAGTTTTGTGAGCTACAGCGCTACAACACACAATGGCACCGAAGCGTGCACTTAGTGCCGACGAGACGAAGACTCGCATAAAGCATCGAGCGGAGCAAGGACAACAAACACAAGCGAAGCAGGGGCGGTAACATTTCACATCCCGTCACGAGTGTCTATGCCGTCGATATATCACCGCTAAATAATGTCAATAAACACAAACAGCAGACAAAGCTTCGCTTACATCGATTCCCAGAGTGCGTGGGATCTCCATATTTTTTCATGTCCTTTCTCACTCAGGTGGCGTATGGCCTCTGTGATTTCAAAGGCCAACTGTTCATGCGGACCGCGCCATAAGGCTGACAATAAACACTGTAGTGCCGTCTTCGAGTCGAAGAAAATTTACCATTTGTGTGTTGGTTCGTCATTAATAAAGTGTAGTGCGACTCGAAACGCTGCGAGTTCTACTGCCGTCGACGTTGTCAAGTGAGATGTTTTTAACTTGACAACGGTGGCTTTTGCTGTAATGACGACAGCTCCTACGGTAGAGCGCTTCGGCAGAACGGATCCGTCGGTGTATATGAGGATGTCTCTTTACGTACAAAGAGACGACGTCGCACACGATAGCGATTAAGGTACTGATTTGCAGTCCGCTTGTCCGCTTAGCCAACGTAATACGTTAAAAAAGATAAAAGAGTTACTTAAGCGGCTTAGGTAACGGCGACAGTTTTGAGCCATTTTTCCGGAAAAAAGATATCTCGAGTTGGGCTAGTGTAGTCGCCCCTTATTTCAAAGCCGCTTAACAAGAGCGAACGCTGAGATTTTACTGATACCGTGTGGACGCTTCGAATGTAGAGTACCTTTTCGTTTAGTTAGAGCCTTGAGGACAATAAAAAAGGAGCACGGTGAAATTATTGTTATTATTATTATTATTTGTTTTGAACACATATACACAGTTAACAGGAAAGGGAAAGCGACGAGCAGGCTGGCAACTGCCACCGGAAGGGGCACAACGCCTGCCTACTCTTCTGAAGGGAGGTGACAGCAACACAGAAATGGAAGATAGAAAGGAGGGGAGGAAAAAAGGAAGAGCAACAGGACAAATCTAAAGACTAAAGTAGAACACAGTACACACGTTGTTCTGCCGAGTTTCCACTCTGCAGCCGGAATTAATGTGACGCTGCGTCGAACAGCCTCGACAATTATCAGTCACATCCATGGCTAGCTCGCTATGCGGCTAATTGTGCGCTCCACGATGAGACGCCAAGTACAGCTGCATGCAATCAAGGTTTCACCGGTAGTCTGTTCACAATATACACTACAAGGTGCTTGAACCCGCCACCTTCCATCTTCGAAGAAAGAAGCGTTAGAACACAGTAAGGGCTTTGCAAATCAGAAGTCATGCATTCATGTCAAAATCTAAAAAAAAACCTGTTTAATTTATGTTCTCTAGTTAATCAGGCCATTTCTACACAAAGGTTATCCCAGAGGCAGTGAATGAGTGACGACCGTACACAGTGGTTATCACAATCGTGTATTGTGCGAGTTTCATGCTTTTTTACTATCTTGGCTGGTAACCTTGGACGCACATTTTACATTTAGGAACCTTTGCACGCATATATTGCCTTTCAAAATGTAATTCTAAAGTGAAGCTTTCATTGCGAACCCTGACAAACTTCCTGACCGTCGCTGCTGGCGGGTGTCGCTATCTTGCCGAATAGCTCAGACTTAAAAAAGAAGCCAATTGCGTGGTCGATGGTGGCATGGAATCTCAGTCCTCCGGCACAGGAACCCTATGCTTTACTCATTCGGTCACAATGTGACGTATATACTGTTTATCACACTAATGCTATCTAGCTCATTGTGATGAATTGCAGCGATTTTCGCATTGCGTATACTATATAGCATGGGTGCGAGAGCTCACACGCCAGCGCGCCAGTTTCTCCTATACGCCGAAGACTTGGGAATGAAATGCGCAAATTTTAGTGTTCGATTACCCGCTTCACGTGGATTACAATACGTGCGTTGTATCTGCACAATTTCTGTATTATTTTCTTTTTTTTAACACCGGCCCCTTCTTTTTTTCTGATGGCAAGCATCGTCGCTTGGACGTGACATCAAAACTGGCGTCGCTTTCACGGGGCATCAATCTTTTTTCCACAATTTTGTCAGAAGTATACAGGCTACTTCGAAAATGAGGACAGCTGCTGCTGAGATGTTTGGCCAAGCTCACTTAAAGCTTCCGGCCGCCCACACAGCTATAATTTCATGGAGACAGGTAGCCTTGGCAGAAAGCTCAGTGACAGTTACACCCTGGTGACAGCTTTTGTGACACGAAAGGCCCTTTCAAAAAAAGAAAGAAAGAAAGAAAGAAAGAAAGAAAGCAAGAAAGAAAGAAAGAAAGAAAGAAAGAAAGAAAGAAAGAAAGAAAGAAAGAAAGAAAGCGAGCTCGAAGGCTGTGCGTTCGCGTAGGCGAAGTAGGAAAATCCCATTAACAACCTGTAGCATCCCTCTGAGTGTCGAGCAGGACTATAGTCTGGACACGATGCGAAGATAAACAGCGCTACGGACAAACACTCAGAAGTACATAGCAGCAGATGACGCAGGCCAAGCCAGAGACCTGAGAAGAGCTGACGACTGTCACGGTCGTCTTTGAGTAAACGACAGAAGCGCTGATGCAGACGTAAAAAATGAAGCAGCCAGGCCATCTTGTCTTTTTTTTTTTGTGCCGGCGCATGCGCTTGGATCGTCTACAGTAAAAGAAAGATGCTGTCTTGAGGAAGCTGTGTCCTCAAGAGCTCATATCTAATGCATGGGAACCGAGAAATTGTTTTCCTCAGGACCCACTGCACCAACTTTGTGAAGGTTTCTCACCATTGAAAGTAAATGTCACAGGCCAGCGCTTACAGTGAGTAAAGTTTTTATTTTTGCTGGGAATCATTTTTAACAAAAGAAGTCGCGAATAAAAAAGAACTGAAGGATGAAGTTTACAACTTTGTCGCTCAGCTAAAGAGCCATATCACAGTACCGTGGACTGCATGCATCCCTAGAGACATTTAAAGTTGACAAAATTGGAAATTGGTGTATTTACATTGCTCTGAGATATGTCGCAAAACTGCACATAGGACTTCTATGAAACCCCTCGTAAGCATCGTAAGAGTTTCACGTAAGCTGTAAACTTACGTGCCATGCTGGAATAGTGTAGTACGACGTTGCGCTGCTAAGCGCTATAGGTCGTCGGATCAAATCCCGGCTATGGAGGCAGCATTTCGACTAGGGCAAAATGCAAAAAAAAAAAAAGAAACGGCCGTGTACCGGATATTTGGTGCACGGTAAAGAACCCCGGGTGGTCAAAAATTAATCCGAAGTTCCCAACTACGGCTTTCCTCATAATCATATGGTGGTTTTGGCAGGTAAAAGCCCAAGAAATAAATTTTTGCTAAGGCTGTGAATTTATGCCGTATCGCATTTGTTGCGCCTTAGATTCTCTAACAGGTGCATTTTACGGAACTGCGACATTTGTTATTTATGCGAAATTACGTATTTGTAAACTTTGTGCCTGCATTTCTTTGTTATTTCTTTAACTTACCAATCTTTGGTCATTTTCTCAAGGGAACTCGAAACCCCAAGCCAAACTTGCTTCCCGCAGTCGGTAAAATGAAATATTTTACGCTACAAATTTTATTCGAATCGGTGCAGCTATTGCCCAGTGAGAGTATCAATGTGTTATGCAAGTGTCTGCATAGTGAAATTCGATTTGGCCCTAATTAAAGTAAATACATTTTTAGTAAAGGAGCAGCTACTAATGCTTGCCTTGCTGACCGCATAGTGTGATACTGCATGTTTTGTGTGAGAAATATGAAATAAACGCTGATAAAAAAAGAGATACACATACGACACATACAAAGTCTAACGCTCGATCATCGGTCATCAATCAATGTTTGTTATAGTGTCCTCAGCATGACGTAGTACATAAAGTGTTAATAGACGGTCTGAAGCGCAAGTTACCCTACACTGATGCGCAAGTGACGTTATTTTTTTCCCGCGAGGATGCTGAATATTTTTTGGAGAGGTGATTTGGCTCACCACAAAATTTCTTCGTGGCACGGAGCTACAGTGTGAATGGTGAGCCCAGTGGGTCGAAGTGTTATAAATGTCGCGCAGCCTATTGCGCCCCGGTTCGAATATCTTTTGTGTTAACGCATCGAATGGGACGGCGTCAGAGCATACGGCGTTTGAGAGATGGCGCTCTAGCGGAGAACTTACGGACAACTTTTGCAAGACTAGGTCCTCCTGCAGCAAGCTCCTCCTCTTCCTCCTCTTCTTCCTGTACGTTTCGTTTCTGAGGTTTGCATCTTTTTGAGGAGCTGTTCCTGACTTCCACATGTGGCTTTCCGTAGAACCATAAATTTCACCTTGTCCCCGATAACTCGAACAACCGCTTAAGACGAATTTGCCTGCTTGCAGTGGGACGAAGTAAAAATTAGAATTGCACAGTGGCATTCAATTGAAGATTGTTTGCTTATTTAAGTATTCGTTGAATTGTGTGACTGTAATTCCTAGGTCAACATGAAGGCGCACATTGCAGTGTTGCGGTGCCGAATCTTCAGTGCCGAATTTTCAGTGCCGAATCCGTGTATTTTTGTCTGCACAGCTGCTTCCCTCTGCTGCAGGCAACTCGAGTTTCACACCATGTTTTCGATCGCTTCTTTCCACGAACAAGCCGAAGGAGACGGAACCGAAACGACCACACAGTGCGTCGGCAGGCGCTGCTGTTCCATGCTACACGAACGGCAGTAACCATGGCAACAGCCGCTGCACGTTCAGCCGCATAGCGTCGTGGCCCAGTCGCCGGATCTCCCGCAAGGCGGCCTTCCCACAGAGCGGAGCACGTGTTTCACCCTGCAGTTTCGTGGCCCTTACTGTCCCTGCTGCCACAGTGACCACCAGCGCGACGGGTAAGGTGGTTGTTTATTTTAAAGTTGTGCTGCACGGGATTGCATCAAATATGACTTGGACTTTATAAACCGCGCAAACAATGTCCCAAAGCAGCTGTAATGAAATACTGGCGCACCGCTAATCGCGAGTCTGTGCGTCCACGCTTTACGAATTACAGGGTATGTTACGCAGAAATAAATGTTTTTTTTTCTGTGCCATGCTTTGAAGATGGGTGCCGGTATGAAGCCTTTCTCTAATTGAACTTTGTCAACTTACGCATTTAATTCTGCACTTTATCCGACATGATGCGACCCATGCCAGTCCGCGACTAAGTGTCAGCATGCTATTATGGTTATTCAGAAAACAGTTGAGGCACCATTTGTACGCAGACTGCATAATGGTTATCGCATGGGCCTCGCCCGGTCACTGACTGGTTCACAGTACGGTGTCTCTAGCGCAATTAATACGAATTTGCAGATACCTGCAAGGACACCTTGCCGGCCACACTTGCCGAAGGAATATTCTCATATATATATATATAAAGCTATATTATGCAATATAGAAAGCTCAGTTCATTGCGTGTTGTCCCTTCCTTTGCGCCACGCCACCATGTCCGAGCCTCTTACTAATTAGTCTCCACAATATACTCATTTGCGCTTTTCGCGGAGTCATCGCAAAACAAAGCTGGATGCGAAGTGAAAAGATAGATCAGCGGATAACAATGCCCTCTGCCGGCTGTTCGCCACCTCTTACCGTGTAACCTGGTCCTCTATTAAAAAGCTGTTCGTGCACTAAAGTGATTCGTAAAAACAAGTGTCATGCAATTGTGTAGCATTGAACACACGTATAGTAGTGTATTAGTCAAGGTAACCGGCCAGTGAGACGTAGTTCGGTGCTACAATATATGCTACTTTCCTAAGGCGAAAGAGAAAAGGAGCAGCATTGTGTCGACATTGCACAGAAGTTAATGAGAGCTACGATATTACATTTATGGCTTTAGTATCTATAACAGGTGTTGATTTGGGCATGTTGCTTGGGCATTTCCGGCGCTTGTCCCTGTTCGTTCCTGTTTTGCGCTGGTTCCCCATCATTAATCCACAATACTTACACCAGATACTTTTTTTTATGAATAACTATGCATTCTTTTAACATTTTTGAAGAAACTTTGAAGGAATTTTGAATAGTTAGTGCTCAGGGGCCGCATTCTAGAAGCGCTTCGTTCGTTCCCAAATCACAATTAATTGGCACAGGCTCTTATGAAATGCGCAGTAATTGTACACATCATATGTCCCTAGGCTCCAATTCGCAAAGCTTCTCATTCGTACGTGCTGTTTACGTACGTTCGTATGTGCTGTTAGTTCTTAGCCACAGTTCTAGCGTTTTTTGTGACTACGAGCCCTGATGTTTGGAGCTCTGTGTATATTAAACATTCATAATTAGTGGACGCACCAGCGCACCCGTGAAAGTTTTGACTAAGGCAGTGAACTACATGCACGGCTGCAATACGCAAACAGACACGAACAAAGTTCTCGTAACGCCGCGCGAATTACACCACTAACACTAGCTCCTTAATTTGTGCTTCTGCAGTTGAGTGGGGCAATGTTGCCCTTCGTGGAACCTCTATTGACATAACAACTCTCGTTTCCCGCGCACAACCTCCCCCCCCCCGCCTCCTCCCCCCCAATATGCTCTCTCCCCTGAACACATCTCAGGAGAGAAACGTTGCCACTGGGCAAAGAAGTGCTGACGGCTGCTTCATTTTGTCTTGGGAAGTCAGCTCATTAGGTGCCTGCTTGTGCGATGTGTGGCAACGCTAAGTGTCGGCGCATGTTGGGCTCTCCTGCAAGGCTCGTTAGCCGTGCTTCTCGCGTGACTGGCAGGTCCTCTGCTGGATGCGTCTTGCTGCCCGATGGGCCCTCTCTATAGACGATGTTTTCTCCCTCGAGGTCAGGCCATGTCATACCTAAACTACTTTGGGTAAACGCTCGTGTCTGTACGTCCGTTCGTTGGCGCCAGAATTAGGCGAGAGGGCAGCGCGCTCTTTAAGAACGCGCTGCTTGTCGCCAGCGCTTTCGGACATCGGACAGCGCGCTAAGCGCGCTGCTCGTATGAATAGCGCCTGACGAACGCGTAACGAGAGTATATATACTATCTGTGTGTAGACTGCTTGCAGGGTTCTAACTGTCGGCTGCCGCGAAGCTTGCGTCTTACCTAGAATCCTCGCACAGAAACACCGCATGCTCTTGGATTTGTTCAGCATCGTATGGAAAGAGAAAAGGAGAAAATAGAGGAAATACTTGGGGAGGGGGGGGGGGGAGGTAACCAAACGCATGTCCGGTTTGCTACCCTTCGGTGAAGGAAGGGGATAAAGAAACGGAAAGGGAGAGGAAGAAGATGAGAGAAAAAAATGTAGTGGCGCACACTCGTAGATGTGCGCACCAAAGTCTATAAACTGTCGCAGAGATTGGTCGACTTGATGTACTCTGGTAACGCTCCCGTCGCTTTCTGCGCCAGCTACGTGCGCGGTCGTGGTCCAGGACATCCGCCTCCGAAAATGGTATTGAGTCCGAATGGTTTAATGCTTCCCGGAGAGCGTCACCTTGGATTTAGTGCTGGAAACAATGACACAAGATGTCCTCATCGTAGAGTTGCACGGGACTCTTACCAGAAAAAGATGCGGCGCCACTGTCGGAATCCACTGTGGGAATCGATCTAAGCGAAGCTTTCTGTGCTGTTTTTGTTGACTGACGATATTTTGTGGCAATGTTGACGGCATACAACAGTCGTGAGGTGATGCTAAATGTTACCATGCATGTGGCACTTGTATTTATTTACATAGTACGCATAAAAAACGCACAGCCAGACGTGTTTCCTTGAGGCGTTCCTGTGCATCATTGTTAGCAGCTTGCGCGAAGGTTAGCACTGCCGTTGCCTCACATGGCGTATCACATCATCACATCGTGGCTGAAATGTTCGTTTGCTGGACGGCTGCTCGCGTATTCTTGTCTTTACGTTGCGGTGATTTAGTGTGGCTTTGCGTCTGCGCGCCCTGCGTCAGTTGTCCGGATGGACAAACCCGGACGGTGTTAATTTTTCGGAAATTGCAGAAACGTGCCCGGCGGCACGTCGAAATTATGTTTTTTTTTTTTCAGTTTACCCGCACTTTAGCCGTGCCTACTAGTAGCGTTTCATTTACTGGAACCCCAAACGAGCCCCAATCAATTTTCTACTGAGTCTGTGCCCTGAACAGACAAGCCAGGCTTTCTAAAGGGCCTTTCCTCTCTTTCGCGATTCTGCCATGAATAAAAGCTGCCACGAGCGAAAAGTGGCGATGTTGTTATTCACGCATTTCTTGACGGCCGTTGGGTTTGCCAATTCTCTGTCTCGTCTCTACCGTTCTACCTATCTTTTCTCTGGGCTGTTGCGCCTGAGTATAAAGTTAAGCGTTGTAGCTTCTGCAATCCTTTTAGGCGGGGCTCACGCGTAATTAGAGCCGTCCAGAGGACATTGTGTCGACGTCCAGGGCATTCCAGAGAAGAGCACTGCAGAGGTTCGGGCCTGGTAAATCGGCCTTGACGGCGGGCTTGGGTCGCGCCCAGGCCTGATGCTCAGGGGTTTGGCTCGGACTCGGCTTTCAGGCGGCGGGCTTGGGTCGGGCTGGGCTTGTTCATCCGTACGCTCCTAATCCGGTCACACATAGTTTGTACATACATATATGTTCTAAACATTTTATATAGAACAAGCAATGTTTAGGTGGAACAGTTGCGGAAGTTTTATTTGACATACCCGGTTTGTTTCGCTGGTTCCTGTTGGGTTTACATGGAACGGCAGGGAAGTACTCGTAAGTGAATAAGCCACTCGCTCCAGTTAACTTTTTTCTCTCATTGTGAAAATGTTTCAGTAAAGCATTTTTTTCTGTGCTTTTATTTGCATTCATTATTATCTTACATATCAAACATTATTTTATAATTTCAGTAATGTAATATAGTAATCATATCTATTATTATTTACCGTCGCAAGCGCTATGGCCGGCTTCCAAAGCGGGGTACCTTCGTAAAATCTGCCACCGTAAAAAAAAAAAAAAAAGAACGGTCTGCGCGGAGTCTGATGACTTATTCACACAAGAAACGGTTTTTTTTGCCAAGGTTTTATCACGGTTCTCAGTTTTCACGTTACGCTAAATTAACACGCACAGCTGGCTTCCGTGCCTGCCCACAATAATGCATGCGCTCATATTATTCGACTGCATGCGGCAAGAGCTCCACGGGACTGCCCTAACATTGTTGGAATTGTGCAGTAACATATCGCCCTTAAACAACAAGGCATGGGCGGCAATATATGCCCTTACCCAGATCTCTTGCTTGAACAAGACAGTTACCGCTTACGTGACAGTGTATATGTCAACTTACCTGAAACCATAAGCACCCAATCCACCGCGAAGCTACGAGGCGCCGTTGTCACCGAACTTCTTCGAAACGAATGCCAAAAACGTCTCGAAATGCGTTCGTTGACCTCTTCTCATTCCGGCCCGCGTACTCTGACGGCCAACTTTAAATGGAGAGGGGGAGCCTACATTCAGGGTAGGCTACACTCTCGTGGTACGTGGTCGCTAATAGCTCTGCCGAATTTCCTTGCTTCTGACATGAAATTGGTAACCGAGTGCACGTACAACTGCGAAACTATATGATCACTACCAGGTATCTCTACGTGTGTCTGTCATGCATCTGTGCGCGTGAAGTTGCGTACGGGCGTAATTAAACGGTTACATCTTTATGAACTTTAGTGAACGCAAATCACGAATTGTCTTTCACCGAAGTCGCAGTTACTTATGTCCAAGTTCGACTGTATCTGCAACGAAGTCAGTAAATTTAGGTTTAATCCTCTGTTTCTCCTGCTATGGCAAGCCGCTCCTAAAGTGAGGGCAAATGCTACAAATTATTTGGCTGCTGCAAGGACTGCGACCAAACGCTCTCGATGACCAAACGCTCTCGATGATGATGATTTCTCGCGCCTCTCTATTGGAAGAAAAACGAATGCAATTTGACGGAGGTGAATAAACGCTTCTCATACTCTGTATGTTTGGCCAGGTTTCTCCACCCTGACGCCCTTCTTTAAAATTAATTACTTATGGTTAAAGTACCTGTTAGCTAAGCATGCGCGTTGGAGACACCTTGAAAACATCTATTGGAACCGCCTTGCTCTCGGTGGTCCGCTCGGTCTTCGGTCGGGCCTGATTCGCGGTTGGGCCAAGCAGGTCAAGTAGGTGAAATTGTTTTTCGGGCTCCGGCCGGTGTCAGGTGTCGTTTTGAACCACCGTGCAGGGCTCGGGCGGGTAAACTTTCACAAGTGCCGCACCCGGGCAGAGAATCTCGGACCCGAGCAGTGCTCTATTCCAGAAAGCGCTGCGGCGAATCCCAATGAGCACTCGTTGGACAGGTCCCATAGATTCCTTTCTTTCGCCACTGCCATGTGCAAATTTACAAGTTCTCAATCATCCCCCGACACGACCAGTCAGACAGTAGCAGCAGCAGCAGCTGCACGGGAAGAACAGAAGGATAGGCAAAGAAAGTCTACAAAAATCAAATGGCAGAGTTTAACATTCCTAAGTTGCAGAGTGGCCGCTGGTTGACGCGGTAGTGGACGACTCCGAACAAATTTTAACCAGCTAAGGTTCCAAGCATGGTTAACGAGCGGCCTTGCTTTGCGCGTTTAGCGGAATGTGGTTAGAAAATGGAGACCACGACGTTCTGCTCTGAACCAGGTCGCCATGGCAACTTCGCCACCGCATTGGGTGAGTTCCTTAACAAGCGCTTCGACACGAATCGAAAAACTGGAATATGGGGAGGTTGGGCTTATCGGAAACAATAACTCCTTCGGTAGCATTGCCATTGACTGCAAGAATAAAATATTTTTTTTTACCTTAACTTTTTTGTACTTACATATTGGTAACAAAGCTGGGTCCTTCGAAACACAAGCCCCATTATTGTGCGCTCGCTCTTCATACAACCAATAAGCGACCAAACCAGACACTGACGCCCAATGAGCGCCGATCTTATCCTCCCTTCTTCAAAATTTAGCTCCTCTTATGCGGTACAGTTCGCATTCAATGGAGCTTTAAATGTAAGCACGAGTGATTATCTGAGAAAGCTAGTGATGAGACAATCCCTCGCGATTCTAACTGCCCTAGTGGCAAGCCATTATCATCTCAGAGCTGTCGCGGCACTTATTCCGACAGACCGCATGTTTTTATTGACATGATAAAAAAGGAGATGTTGGCGAACGAATTTCGGAGCTCGCGTTTTCTTGTCTCAAGAATACTACGCGTTAAAGAGAAGCATTCTTTGCGAGCCCTGCCAGACTTTTCTTACCGTGGCTGCTGGCCTCGTCCTGCTGTCTCGCCAAATATATTTGTGAATATATATAAAAATACATGGATATACCGGCAACGTGGCTCATAAATGCCTTGTATGCTGACCAAGTATGGCCACCTCTGTTCTGCGTAAAAAAAGTAGATTCTTACGTAGAAACTGAATATAAGTGTCCGCTTTATTTATAAAGCCCACCAGTCTGTTAACAGAAATGGTTAATATTATATTTCGCGAATTATTTCATCTACTTTCTTTAATTTAGCCATCCGGTATGTGCCACTCGAGGTATGGATGGAAACAACTTTATTGTATATCCAGCAAAGCTTAACGACTCGGGCTCAGGTCTCCTATGAGGGGACTTCGAGGCCTTGCCTCGTTGCCACCACTCGGGATATATCTGTTCTTGGCCAGCCCTCCAGAATGGGTATTTCCAACTGTGGCACAAGAGGTATAGAATTCCTAAATGTTGTTTTTCTGTGGATACACTTGTCATCGCAAAATTGTACGCATCGCCGTTATCTGTACATCATTTATTAACCACTTTACTTAAGCTTATCTTCCCATAAATTTCGACATCGGCGTAAGTTTCTTTTTTTTTCAGTTTTCTTTTTCATCTAAGGTGGTATGAAATCTGATATTCATGTACGTTTAACACGCACTTAAAGCTTCCTATACTAATAATATAGCATACATACACAAACACAGCATATGTACAACACACAACACAACATTAGAAAAAACGCTTTCAAAGCGCTGTTAATTTTGAAGGTTCGTTGATGAGGCTTAGAGTCCTATAAGGACAGAGAGGCTGAGAGAGACGCCGTAGCTGAGGGTACCAGATAAATTTTGATAATATGGCGTTTCTTACCCTATAATCGACATTCGACTGTTGCCGCCGTGACTGGAAGTCGAACTCACGAACTTGTGCTCAGTGGCAGAGCTCTACAATTGCTAAGCAACTCCGATGATTATAAAATTATGACGTCTTTATGTTCAGTAATAATAAGGTGGGGAATATTAGCGGAATAATTCAATACAAAATAGATATACTTACAATATATTTTAACTTTCTGAATAAGAAAGCATAACGTTCCGCAACCTCTAAGAAGGACACCTCCAGTTAGCAACAAGCACAGCTGAATATGTCCGCTTTTGCTTTGGTAAGTTGCACAGAACAGTTTCGAAAGCTCCAATGAGTAACATAAATGAGCATGTTAGTAGCTGTTTACGAAGTATGGTAAGACAGCCTGCTCAAAAAGGAAAGAAAGAAAGCAGTAGAAAAACATTGAAGCAGCGCTGTGTGTGTTATCGCTGTACTGAATGCCAGGGCAATTATGTTTCCTCTCAGGAAAATATCGCCCCTGCTCAATCCGCAATTACACGTTTAGTGGGGCACCTGAGTGTGGTGAGAGATGATTGCAGCCCTCGTTTCTCGTGGCTGATTTTCCGAGAGTAGTTCCCTCAGTTTGTTTTATTGCTGTTTCATTGCCGCTTCATTACTTTGCGCTTTTACTACTTTGAAGCGTGCAGCGTCTGGGATGCCTTTGCTACAGTGTCAGCTGACGAAGGATAGAATTGCTAAATGTCATTACTGGCTAAATGAAGCTCGTTGTTAGTCAACGTTCCTTACCCATTCATGACAACCAGGGACGGAAGTGTCCAAATAGATGACTAATCCTCAACTGTTCTCACCGGTGTCAACTTTACGGCGGTAAGAAGAAAAAACTAAGTTACGCCTTTACTCGTTTAAATATCTCAGTAGAGGTTCCATCTAAATAGAGTGCGGAAGATACAGCGATACAAACTTAATCACGACCGCGCTTCGCACAGCTTATATCGCATCTAAATATAGGGCCTAGCTTTATTTCGGCAGGCTCCTCCATAGAAACTCCGAAATGGGACAATATTTCGTCTAAATGATAACGTCCAGAACACTGCACGGTTTTCTTGAGACCAAGAGTAGCAGGGGTGACTTGGTCCTTTGTTCTCTTTCTCCTCTTGGACAGCACTAACCATAAGACAGGTTCTTATAACCCGACTTCGTATGCACTGTATCACAGCCGGGTCTTCATTCCAGTCTCAAACTCTATAATTTAAGTGGCCGTCTCGCCATAAAAAATTATACATTTTGCTTCTATTGTCAATGGCACACGTGTGCTTTATCCTGTCTCAGTGCTTCTCTCAGTGAGTACTATCTCAGTGCGGATACTTTACCTAATCGTTCTCTTACGTTTGCAACAGCAGCCATGAATATGCTTCGTATGAATTCCAAAATGTTGGCTTCTTTATAAAATTTCGGGGAAACCTTTGTATCCAGGGAAGAATATGCTTAGTTTGCGGGAAAGCAGTAAAGACACTGCTTCATCAAATGCCATTTCAAGTGATGAAATCCTACTGCGCGGGAAACGAGCAGGAGTGGAAGGACACGTAAAGCGGCTTCTGCGCCACTGACTCTATGGGGCCCAACTGGCTGATGTTATACCTGGCAAACTTTTTCTTTCTTGGTAGTTGTTGCTCACTGGCCGGCTGCTTTCGGTAAATTTTAGTACTGGGCGAATATTCAGTGTTGAATACGAATAGAATACTTTAATATTCGGATTCGTATTAAAAAAAAAGAAAACTATTTGGTACGCATTTTAAACATGTACCAAATATTTCGCAACAGCCTAATGTGAAAGGCTCATTATTGTTATCCATATGTTACACAAATAATTGCAACTCACCGAAAGTGAGAAGTCACAAGCGTTTTTCATGCAATAAAAAAAGCGTTAGTGCAAGCTTTGTTTTTCGTTTCATGGCAGAAGCCTACACGACAATGACTGATTTTTCGTTGTAGTCTGTCATATAGTGTTTCTGGCCATTTAGGAAAAAGCAGTGTTATGTTTTCTACCACGACTAGTGATGTTTCGCTTGCAACGAGAACTATTAAAAGCGTGTATACAGCGCACAAGTCCTTCTGCAGCTTTTCTTTCCTACCAACTTCGGACCTTTCTTTGGCAATCAATTATTTAGCGTTCTTGGAAAGCTAGTCATAAAGCTGTCATCCTTACTTGAAGAAATTATTTGCAACCATACAGAGCTCTATAACTTTCACGAGGCTATTCGTGGAGTTATTTTAAGTTACGATTCGTAATTTTGTACTTAAAACTGATTTTTTGTTCATTGTCAGTTGTTTTTCTTGCCCTAGTCCATGCATGCGTGGCACCTCATTCTGCCGAAATAAACAACGTGCTGTAAACAACCTACGCTATAGCTATTCACTATTGGATATTCGATTCCATAATGGTAGCTTACTATTCGTACTCGATTCATATTCGAAGAAGTTCATATTCGCCCATTTCTAGTAATATTGCGTTCGGTAGCATTATTGGCCGGCGTGTGTTCCTACGAAGAACATTAGCATAATAACTACATTATGTATTATTCCTCCTTCTGCATCTAGTGTTTTCAGCCATTGTTGCATTCAAAGTCTTCGGATCTTTAATTTTTTTATATATATACATTTTTCATCATAATACGGCGGCCCAAATTCTGTCCAACCTGCTTGATGGCCTCACTTCAACTTTTTTCTCATTGTTTTTAGGCAAGACTACAGAGGACGCTAGTAACCCAGCACGGGAAAATTCGCCGACTCCGGAACGCCCAGAGGCGTGCGGTTATGAGGTTGACGACACGTCAAGCGCGCTCCACCTGTCCACAGCTGAGGCGTCACTGCAGCATTCAGCTGCAGAGGTCCAGGTACCGGAAACTTTCCCCTTACTTGTGAGATACGAAATATGAGAGATCAGCTACGAGGCGTGAGCACGCCTGCATTTTGCTTTCCCGGGCGCGCAGGGGACTCAGGATAGGCGTTTTCCTCTGGCTACTCAGCTGCTACGCGTGGCACCGCGGTATTTACCATCCTTTATTAGAAAACTTAGAGCGCCGGCCCTATCTTGAAAACTATATGCGAGATGAGTGCAGAGTCTAGGTGCGCCGAGGGCTGATAGCTTCGTTTGAACTTCGTGTGCACTGTATTCTCGCCGTTTAGTTGGCGTTGAGGCGAGCGGCAGCACGAAGGTCAATTCGCTCGCTGCTGCTGCCGCTTTTCCTCGCGCCAGCCTTTTGACACAGCAAGTGTTCGCGCCTATCGAGTGAGATGTGTTGATGTTTGCTTGTGTGGGCGCGACACCATGCGTGTTAATATAGTTAGTAAGCGTATGTTTACGAGTTTATACGGCTGATAAAACTACTACCCTTACTTCGTATAGCTGTCTACTAATTTGCTATCGCAATCGATTCTTCGCCTTTCATGTGAAACGGTGACTATACTTAACAGTCAGTGTACATTCTTAGTAAGCTACGCAAGCAAGAAATAATGAGAGGATAGCGTTCAAAGTCAAGATGGGGGCCGACCGTAGAAGACACACTGTGGCATAAAGGTTTGATGAACCATGGTTAAGTGCCTCAGGCAGGCTGGCCGACGTTTCGATAGGTGGACAAATGTTTGCCAGACGCTCCTAGCTCTCATCATCCGTGGTATTCCATGATGAGATGCTACAGCGCAGGAAACTGGAGGAAACAAAACAGGAATGAAAGGGCACACAGAGTAATTTCTGCATCCTCGAGTTCATGGTGTCAAAAGAATTAAAGCGCAATTGAAGACTGTAGACGGCACGTCAGGATACTACGTGACGACGTCGCGTAATGTCATTGCACTAATCACCTGAAACTTACTGGCCACAGATGACAAGGCCGCCTGTGACGAAGATAACGCTACATATCGAAATGTGGGCCAGCCTGTCTGAGACATTTAGATATCTTTTATCCCACTAAGAGTGGCTCAGGAATACTTAAGAAACGATGTTAAGAAACGAGTTGATGAAGTAGGGTAATATGAAAGTTAAGCGAAAAAGCACATCGTTTACTAGTGTAAACAGTCGAAGAGGGAATAGAAAGATGGGAAAAAAGTTGCCACGAACAAAACACATGCTTAGGAGAGCCAGTACGTTTACTGCAAGCTTGCAAGCTTGCAGTTTGACGGCTCATACGCTCGACTTTTCGCGATGCATCTGTGTTAGCACGTGGTGCGGGATCAATATTCCGCGGTACTACTGCAGAGGGGCTGCAAACATCATGCAGGAATACGATATACCAAGCGGGCACTTAATTAAATCATCTTTCTTTTCGTATTGGCAGCAAGCCACTTTCCATATTAGGTGCGGGCGCTTATTGAGCGAGCCATGTTTGACGTGCGAGCACGCACCGTCGCTGTCCCGTAGGGGATGAAGCCCGATCCAGTACCGTGTCGCTGTATGTGTAATTCTTGCATGACATACTTGCGTCGGGCACTGTTGCTTACACCTCGACGCAATCTCGTTACGCTGTCCGGCAGCTTCTTTTTGAGTGACAGTCGCGGCTTCGGCAGCAACCCGACTTTCTACTCGCGACCGCGTCCCCTACCGTCTTGTCAACCGGATTATTGCGAGGAAACGGATGAGTGTCCGGACGCTCTTGCTTTTCCTCGTTGTTTACAATAAGACGATGCCTACCTCGTAGCTTTGCCACACGCGGAAACACATTTAGAGCACGCTGCTCGCAGAGTAACGGCCGTCCCTGCTTGTAGGGGACGGCAATAGCGGAGGCCTATTTCCACAAAGGGCGCTAATGCACATGCCTTGTTCGTTGTTACACGAGCTCATGTTCTTAACGCGATATAGGTGCATGATTGGTTCGTAATGCCAAGTGATTGGTTGTTTCAGCGAAATACGCGACAAAAATAAAGTTTTGTCGTGTAAAGAACATCCTTAGCGAGGCTACAGAGTTAATTCTGTTTGGAATCTAACGTAATACGCGGAAAAAATGGCACAGGGAAAAACGTGAGGCGTAAACGGATGTGTAGATCATTGCCATTCTTGTGGAAAGTGGGTTGCTTAAATTATTTATACGCGTCCACAAATTCACGCTTGCGCTTCAATACCCTCGACTCTGTCCTCGGAGGTGGACATTCCGTGAACTGTGCGCGCGCATCTTAGGCAGAAACACTAGACTGCAATTATCATCATAATCGTCCCTGCTATAAACGCACTCATTTATCGCCCTGCGCCATTTCACCCAAATACATTCCCCAGCGTGCCGTAGCTGGCTAAAATCACGTCACCCAGGCGGATCGCCATTCTCCCTTTCCACTTACTCCTCCTCCTTCTCTCTCTCGACCCCGCACGTTTATCGCAAGTACCGCTTAATGCAATACGCATACATACACAGCTGACGATATCCGGTTCACGACTGGTTGACAGCAACTACTCGTGGATAGTGGGCAGTGTAGTCTTGTGCGCTCTTCACGCAGAAACTGAGCGACGGGTATACAAAATGCACAATAAAAAAAAAAAGAAAAATGTTAGCACGGAAAGCAATGCAGAGGCTGTGTTTAGTATCGATTGTGTCTTTTTTCTTCTTCTTTTCCTTCATTCACTGTGTCTTTAGTCATTGGCTAACAAAAAGCCATGCCGCCGCTATATTACCGAGGTCAGCCACTCAGCGCGACGGATGATCAGAAAGGAACATAATGGGAGGAAAAGAATCCTAATAAAAAATACGGCCTCAGAATCCACTTCACTGGCTTTCACCGATCACGAGTCACTTGGACACGTCACTATACTCGCGCGACCGTGGCAGTCGATACGCCATCACGCAGAGTCTCCCAGATCCTGGTATTTTACGAGATTTGTGTAGTGATCCTACAGAAAAGAGCCTACAAGTGTTTCCACGTAGCAGGTAATTTCCTTTTTTTTATTGCACGGTGATTACTTTACGTACTCAACAAATCACCACCCTGCCGGCCCAGACACTGCCGTTAACTACAACGTGACACGGATAAAGGTCCTTGCGGATTGGTGCAGCGGCGTCATGATCAGTCCATAGTGCCATTTAAAAAGAAAAGAAAACTGTTCATTCGCGCGGCGGCATACAATTCGCAATGCTTTCAAAATTGCCTGCCCTAACTTATTCCAAGATATCAGACACTCTACGATTCTTCTGGTTTACGTGTTGATCCCTGACTCTTTTTCAGATGTCGGTACTATAATCGCGGAAAGAATTGACAACGGCGTACCAAGATAGCAAACGTCTCAGAAGCCCTATCGCCTTGGATTTTTCTCGGATGGATTGTTCAGTGAAGCAACGAACAAAAACACAAACAGTGCCATTGTTGTACGTGAAGGCTAATGCTGGAAATATTTCGTAAGTAAATTTCCAGTTCTCACCGCTTTTCTATGGCAACACAAAAGAAGGGCGTTCGTGGGAACTTGAAAGACTAAAGGCTTTCTCGCCTTTAGTCCTTGCCTCCCGCAGGGAAACTTTGTATTCTTCCTGCAAAATAAACATGTTTGATTTGATTTAATTTGATTTCTATGTGAAATAGTATACATAATAAAATTCAGAACAGTTGTACAAAGTTCGTGCAGTTGGTTTGAGTTCATGCAGCATTGTAATAACAAAAGACGGGACAACGCGCCTTTGATAATTTCATTTTAATTCCGGCGTTTTACGTGCCATAAACATGATCTGGTCATGAGGCATGCCATAGTAGGGCACTCCGGATTAATTCTGACCACCTAGGGCTCTTTAGCGTGCATCAAATGTGCGCTATACACGGGCGTTCTTGCGCTTCTCCCCCGTCGAAATGCGGCCAGCTCCTTTCTTGTCTGCCTTGCTTTGTCCTGTATTTTTCACTTGCGCTTTCTCCTGTTATGTTTTGCATTCATTCATTCATTCATTCATTCATTCATTCATTCATTCAGTGAAATTTATTTCGCATCTGTGACAGCGTTCTGCGTTGAAAGCCAGCAGCTTAAACATCATTTCATTCATTGCACGTTGGGGCCCTAGGGCAATATATGTAAGAGGCGAATGCACCCAAAGTGTTAAGTATTGTAAAAAAAATGGAAAACGCAATATTAAAAAAAACTAATATGGTAAAGGAAAACATAATAAATACAAAAATGAAGACAATGACACAATTACAATATGTAGTTACATGTGTTTTCGCAATGTTAGAACAAAACAGGTTTAAACACACACACACACACACACACACACACACACACACACGCACACACACGCACACGCACACACACACACACACACACACACACACACACACACACACACACACACGGGCTATGCGGAGTGTACCTTAATATATCATGTGAGGGGTTAACGTTTCTCGAAAATGAAAATATCATGGCATTTAGTACCTCAAAGAAACTCACAGACAACGATATTCTGGAGTCAAAATGTGCGAATTATTTTTGATCCCCCGCGGTTTCCTAACCTGCGCCTAATGCACGATATATGAAAGATCGAATTCAGTCCCCATCGATATGCGGCCGCTGTGGTCGGGCATCAAACCCGGGACCTCGTGCTGAACAGCAGAACTTCATGGGCAGTGAACCACCGCGACAGGTATCGTCAATAGTCCAATTGGCGGCGTCATTGCTGAGGCTACTTGCTCTGACAAAACTGAATAGATTTGCTCTGAATTTGACAAATATGTCTGACAGAAGTTTTTTATATGTGTAAGGAGCGGGAAGGAAGTATAGGAAAAAAGCTGCACAGATTTCAGGTGATATATGCCTAAGTATCAGGGTTCATTTCGACATTATTATTATTGCGAAAGCATTATACGCCCCATTACGCGAAAATCCGTCGGCGACTATGTGACCGAAAGATGATACCAAAACTGGCCGACGGCGCAAAGAGTAAAAATACGGGCGAAAATGCTCGGATTGACGTCAACTTTTTCAAGGAAGTTCCGGTGAACAAAGTAAATTGACGGCTTTGAAAAGAAAATTTTATACGTTTCGGCCTGGGTGGGAATCGAATCCGGGCCTCCGGGGTGCGAGAGGAGCACGCTTGTCCGGTTCTGGCTGACTAAAGGTGAGCCTAGTGCGCGTGTTCATGACCGTGTTCATAACGTTCTGAGGTCTACAAACGGTATAACACTTTCGCATTTCCACTTGTAAACAGTGTTAAGTGTCCTTGTTAATTTTTTTTTCCGACAGACAGACAGACAGACAGACAGACAGACAGACAGACAGACAGACAGACAGACAGACAGACAGACAGACAGACAGACAGACAGACAAGACAGACAGACAGACAGACAGACAGACAGACAGACAGACAGACACAGACAGACAGACAGACAGACAGACAGACAGACAGACAGACAGACAGACAGACAGACGGACGGACGGACGGACGGACGGACGGACGGACGGACGGACGGACGGACGGACGGATGGACGGACGGACGGACGGACGGACGGACGGACGGACGGACGGACGGACGGACAGACAGACAGACAGACAGACCTTTTGTTTCTATTTCTCAACCTAACACTATATCATCTCTCATTCTCTGATTCTTTCGTTTTCATTTTTGCAGATTTCGACCACCAAGAGGCTCCTTCGGACTTCTATGAGAAAAAAAAAAGACAAGAGAAAGACCATTGTTTCGAATAAGAACGCCGCGCACACGAAATTTATTGTGTTTCAACGCGCTCAGCATCGCGGAACAGCTGTGTCAAGACACGGAGCACAAGAGAAAATCGACTCTTCCGCAGCAAAAAACGCGAGTTTGTGGGTGTTGGCTCCGTTTATGAAGAGACAAAGCGACATGGTATCTGAGAGCGAGAAGTCCTTTTCTTTTGTTTTGCTAATATATCGCTCTTCGTTATATATCCATAGTTTCAGAAACAAACCCCGTTTTCTTCACGACAGGACTTTGAACGTGACACATATAAATAATGCTGCATGCTTTAAGAAGTGCCCGTAGAAAACCACTGGGCAAGCTTAGTGGCACCCTTTCGATGGTTCGTGGCAACGTCATCAGAAAACGTTTGTACTCTCTTACATCAGCTCTAATTTTGGCTATTGAGCTGTCGATTATGTTTTCATGTGTGTTTTTGACAGCTTCATTCATTATCGAATAAGCAACCATGACCTACTTACATACGTGACTTGTGTGCGACTATAGCTTTTGGGTTGCATGCATATATCTTCAGGTTTACGAGGTGTGCTCGTCCCTTCCTTTTGTACCACGTGAAAACACTGAGAGCATTACTTTTCCTAAACTGACATGACTGAGCGGCATTTTTACAGCATAAATGTGCGTCAAGATACGCAAGCGCATCAATATCCACCACTGTATTGTGACGTCGGACGGGCGGAGCAGTCTGGGCACGATTTCATTGCTTCCAAAGCCACCACAAAACTGCATGAGCAGCACCAAGAAGTCTGCATCCGTCGGTGGATTTACGAACAAAAAAATATATTTTACGTATAACTTTAGTCTTATATGTGACTTAATGCTGCAGTGTCAAGTCTGTCGCGTTTTATATTGCAAAGGCCGCTCCAGTAGACGATGCATTGTGCTGTCTCCTGTTAGAGCCACGTCTCCACTTAGACCACAGAATATTACGGCACATGCTCCCATTAAGTCAGAATGGATAACGATTTTTCCAGCTTCTGATGCTCGCCCTCTGCGCAGACGGCAGCAAGACACCTTCTCTGCTTGTTAATACTTTTCCTGAGTAATGTTTCGCTTAGCACTTGCTAATAAGAAAATAAACCAATTTTGCCGTGTACAGATAAGAAATAGAGCTGGGTTAAAAAAATTGGTACGTTTTTCATATTCCCTTGGAAATGTGGGTGTAGAAGCTCATCTGCAGCTTAGATGACCTTCAGGGCTAGTGGACAATGAGCCACTGGAAAATCATCAACATCGCGATCATTGTGATATATATGACTCTTTATATGGCTTTCATAAACCATGAAAAGGTATTTGATTCAACAGAAATACCTGCAGTTAATCAGAATAATGGGTACTTAATGTAGGAAGTTTGTGCCCATTTCTATAGGCGCGTACAGAGGCAACACGTAGATCGCACACAGCATCACGAAATTCTTGAAATCCAGTGAAGGTATCGACCGAAGACAAGCTTTGCAAAGTGCCACCACAGCGTGCATATTGATGCGGAGTCATGAATTCCCATGGGGAGGTGTCACTTTCTTGCTTACACAATTATCTCTTACGCAATTCTCACAATGGGCTTAAACCCTGTGAGACAGCACGACGAAAATAGAGGCTCAGAACTTCAACATTTCATTATTAAGTAAAATAAAGCAGAGAAAGGACTAGAATGAAGAAAGCAACGGGATGAACGCTGGACTATTTTCTTTCCCTCTAGTCCATCTCTCGGTTAGCGCTGAGTTAATCAAGACTAAGCTACAGCAACTCCTTGAAATATCAGTTCTGTTAAACATATTGTTGGTTGTGAATAAAATACATCCTACATTACTAACGAAGTTGTCATCAAAGTGCACTCGCACACATCTACTGGAACGATCCTGGATAGAAGTTGCAGAATAAAGATTTTTCAAGGACGTGTGCGTCAGCGTCTCTAATTCGTATTTTGAAAGATCCAAGTCAACATACCTCAAGTATCAGGCCACCAGAACGGAGTTCACAGTCATATGAAAGGAAAAATTATTGCCTAAAATATGTGCTCTGCGGACCTTCGAGCAAGCATAGTTCGCCACACTCTTGCCTACACAGGCCCACACAGACCCTGCACACTGGGGGCAGTTGGAGGTTCCTGCTAATGACGACGCCACTGTCGTAAGCTGAGACACTGGAACTTGCCAAAGCTTTCCAAAAACTGTACAATTGGCCGCTTTCTGTGCAGGTGCTGCTGGAACAGCGCCCACATCGCCCGTCGGCCCATAAAGCGCCCATTTGTGCTTCTTAAAGACGACAGGCTTGTGCGACCATCTGTGACTATTAATGGCATTTCTGCAAGACCACACGCGTCAGCGAACTCACCGAAATTTCCTTCTTTCCTTCCCTCCTCTCTCTCTCCCTGTGATCTTTGTTTCCCCTTTCCCATTCCCCGGTGTAGGGAATGCAGTAAAGTCGGCAATCGTTGAAAATCTGATCTGCGGGTCAAGTGTGTCGGCTTTCACACATGACTCGTCGAAGGTTCTAGTGAAATCGTTGTGTCGCGTGGCTTCCAGAAAGTACTGCACAATTCGCGTTGTCCATACAATCAGATTAAAAAACAATCACAAACCATGACAATCGAAACAAGCGCTAACGATATGAAACCAAGCAAACCAAACAAGCGTGAGCGATAGCTGACGCGATCAGACGATAGTACGAAACGAGTGGTCAGGCTGAGACCAGACACGAGTACGCATCGAGCGGCTATGTGGGTCCGCATGATACCAGTTTCCCGCGCGCACGTCACAGAAGGGGCCGCTCTCGTTGCTCTCCGTCGTTCGCAGCTCGCGTTTTATTGCGATAGCGATTATATAGACACTCTAAGCGCATTTACGCCGTCGCCGTCGCCGTGATGCTCCGTATAAACTCCAAACAAAATATCGTCACCGCGTGTCGTACGCTGGATGTGCGGGTGAAAGCTTGCGAGGGCCAGCCGACGATCGCTGCTCAATCTTGCAAGCGATCTGCCCCGTGGACAAAGTACGCGGAGCGCCGGTATTTTCCTACGCGCTGTGCTTCTGACGTTTAGTTCACGTTGCAGCGAGAGACAGCACAAAGGTAAATTCGCTCGCTGCCGCCGCCGCGCTTCTTCACTCCAGCGTTTTGACGGCGTTTCCGCGGTCATCGAGCGAGATGTGTTCATGTTTACCTCTGCGCGCGTGACACTGTGTCTGTTAATTTAGCAATTAAGCGAATGTTTGCAAGTTTATATGGCCGGTGAAACAAGTATCCTTACTTCGTATAGCTAAGTCGATGCTTCGCCTTTCAGGTGAAACTGCGGCTTTTTTTATCCCTTGCTCCCCGTTCACGCTCTAATCTTTCGCTGTGCTCGTTTGCTCGGTTACGCCGCCTACGCCGCTACCGCCGACGCTCGACGCAAGAACGGGCGCCTAAGAGCCGCGCTGTAGAAACTAAGAATGAGTGCTTTGCAGTGTTGTGAATATCATAGAGTGCCCTGTGATATTCTCGAGGGAACTATGGCACTGAGATTATTCAGCCGGATAGGAATGATGGCTAGTACATAGGTTTCTCTGACCTTCACGCTTTTGGCTTCCTACCTTCTTGTGGCTTCGTTTATTACGCTTGATCTGCCTTCATTCGCCTAAATTTTAAGGCAATATATGCCTTATTTTATATGCATAAGACAATGAAACTCGGCGAAAGCACGTAATTGCTGCTAATTACAGTAGTTCCGCTTATCCATGCGTCCGTGGCGTAATGGTTTCAATATAAGGCTTCAGTGCTTCGAATAGCTTTGTTCGAATGCTGACGTCAGATTAGTTAATTATATTTATTTAATCATTTATACAGTACTTGCTTGAAAAATAATCAGTCAGGAGTCAGGAGGCCGTTTAAAGCCAGTAGGATGAAATTTAGGCAAATTCACGTACTACCCATCATTCCCATGCTGGCTGAACCGCCCTGCTCGCAGCTCTCGTAGGCATTAGCGCCATAGTTCCTTCCCCTTTTGTCTCTCTCTCGCTCTCCGTAGTAACTGTAGGAAACTCTATGGCAAATACGATTACATAAAGCGGCGGTCGCAAGCAGAAACAAGCCGAATCCGTGGTCGAGCCCTTATTAGCTGCGTTTTTGCTGAGTGCGACTTCACGCCCACTTTTTTCTTCTGCATTTGAGTCAGAAGGTTTTTGGGTATTATTGTCTCGTACTTTCAGTGGCTTGTGTGAATTCATGCGAAACAAATGTTGCGGCCGCTGCACGAATTACTGGATATTGAGGACAAGTACAAGTAAGGTAAGACGTTCATCGTTCGAAGGTTGAGTTTCACTTATTGGACGCTGTATCGCGCATCATTTCTATATATTTTTTCAGTAGCCACGTCACTGCTGCATATAAAAATTATTTGAACTGAGCGAGAACAAGCATATTTGACAGTCCAATTGCTTCCACAAGCTTTAATTTAACCACGGACGTGCAGGAACAATTTAAGGAGGGACGTGTAGCGATGGGCATTGTGCAGGGAAAAATAAAAGATCTCACACTGATGGACAGGAAAAAAAATACACCATATTGGATAGGACACGTGCAGACTCACTCTCGCTCAGGAATATAATAATAATAATAATAATAATAATAATAATAATAATAATAATAATAATAATAATAATAATAATAATAATAATAATAAATAATAATAATAAATAATAATAATAATAATAATAATAATAATAATCAGCAGCAACAACAAAATTGTATGTCGACTGCAAGACGAAGGCCTCTCCCCAGCGGTCTCTAACTACTCCTCTCTTGCGCTAGCTGATTTTGACTCGCACCTACAAATTTCCTAATTTCATAACTCCACCTAAATTTTTGTCCTATGCATTACATGACCTACCCAGCTTCATTCTTTCCTCTCAAGGTCAACAGAATATCGGCTATTCCTGTCTGTTCTCTGACCCAGACCGCTCTCATCCTGTTTCTTAACATTGCGCCTAGCATTTTTCGTTCCATCGCTCTTTGCGCGCTCCTTAACTTGTTCTCCAGCTTTCTTAACATCCAAGTCTCTGCCCCATGTCTCAGCAGCGGTAGAATGGAATGAATTTACACTTTTCAATGACATTGGTAAGCTCCCAGTCGGGATTTGGTAATTACTTCCGTACCTACCCCAACCCATCTTTATTCTTCTGTAATTTTCCTTCTCATGATACGGGCCCCTTGTGAGTAATTGACCTTGTTAAACGTACTCTTGTGCAGACTCTAGGATTCCACTAACAGTTCTACATGCTGCGCTATGCTGGGAATGGCAGAAAGTATTATATCTATTTAGTTCCCTGTTTTTCCCTTAGGGCTTTTCGAGATACACTTCCTGTCACTGCGCTTCCCGAAGAAGGTATTTTTTATTCGGAGTGGTCGTTAGTCAGCACTGTATCAGCCTCACCAGTTCTTCTAACCTCACTAAGGCCAATATTAGGCAGTGCCTGTTAATTCCTCAAATAGCCCTGCTAAACTGGCTTTAGAACAGGTAGATTAAGATAACATAGAGGTAACGAATAAAAGCGTAACTAGGCTGATTTCAGAAGCAGTGATTGAAGTAGGACGCAATGCTAATGCTACTAGTAAGTAAGCTCTCTCAAGTAACAAAGGACCTAATAAAGAAACCACAAAGCTTGAATGACAGGAATGACAAAGCATTGTTCAATAGCCTTGCAGGTTACCTAATATTACCTTTGTTTTCTGCATGGTAATCTTCAGCCACACTCTTACACTTTCTCGGTTAAGGTCCTCAATCACTGGTTGCACTTCATCCCCAGCGTTGCTGAACAGGACAATGACATATGCAAACCGAAGGTTGCTCAGATATTTGTTCTTGATCCTCACTCCTAAGCCTTCCCAGTCTAATAGCTTGAATACTGCTAAGCCTCCAGTGAATAGCACTGGGGAGGTTGTGCCTGCTTGCCTGATCCCTTTTTTGATACGTAATTTTCCAGTTTTCTTGTGGAGAGCCAAGGTAGCTGTGGAGTCCTTGCAGATATTTCGTAAGATACTCACGTATGCCTCCTGCACTTGTTTACACAATTCCTCCATGAGTGAGTCAGTGAGTGAAACAACTTTATTCGGTTCACAATAGACGCGAGTAAACTCAACGTCAGCTGGCTAGGCCCACTCGGGGACCATCAGGTGAAACCTGACGGCCCTCTCGAGGCCCTCTGGACTGCCAGGATTTGAGAGGTCTGGTCCTGGGCCCTAATCAGCTTCATCATTTCCTCTCGGACCGGCAGAGGCGCAGCCCAACAGGACATGCTCGAAGTCCGCATAACCACCACACAGGGGGCAGTCCGGGCTTAGGAACCGTTCGGGGTACATTGTGTGCAGTGCCGCGGGGCTCGGGTAAGTTCTTGTTTGTAGAAGTCTGAGAGTGACTGTCTGGGCCTTGCACAGCGAGGAGTGCGGCAAAGGCAGGAGTCTTCTTGATAGATAATTATGGTTGCAGATGTCGTTGTACGAGCAGAGAGGCTCGGGTCACCCAGGAGAGGACGCGTTACCCGGCGCACGGTCAGTCAAACGTCATGCAGCCGAGTGCGCCTCCTCGTTGGCGTTGAGCAAGGCACTCTCAATGGTTCCAAGGTGCGCAGGAAACCAAGCCAATGAGTGGTGTTTCATGTCTTTAGCATTTGGGATGATACGTGGGGCCTGGGGAGCCACCATTCCCATCTGAAAGGCCCTGACAGCGGCCTTGGAGTCTGAATAGATCGTGTCATGTACACTGTCCGTCAATGTAAGAGCAATTGCAACCTGCTCTGCAACGCTAGAACTAGAAGTGTGGATGATAGCGCAGCTAAGGACTTTGGAATCACAGTCGATGACCACTGAGAGAATGCTTCTTCTTGAGCGTACGAAGCAACGTCTACGAAGCATGTTCGATCCTTGTCCCAGCGGCCACTGGCGAGCAGAGCTTTACCCCTGGCTCGTATTCGTCCTGCATTGCATGTCGTATGCATATTGCGTGGCATCCGTTGTATGGAAATCTTGGGTCTTACGTCGTTGGGCAGCTTCACAGCATCGGGACCGACGACCGTGGAGTTACGTCCCAGTTTTCCAAGTATGGCTAGGCCCGCTGGGGTATCCCGGAGAGTCTGACAAACTGAGGACTCTTGGGCTTCAACAATGTCTTCGAACGTGTTGTGGATTCCCAACTTGAGGAGGTCTTCTGCGTGCGTTCGGACGGGAAGGCCGACGGCAAGCTTGAAGACTCTACATGAGTGCTAATATCTCTACTATATCAATTTTTTTGTAATCTATAAAAACCATAAACAGTGGTTGATCGTATACCACAGATTTCTCAATTACCTGACTGATGACATGGATGTGATCCCTAGAAATACATCTCTTCCTGAAGCAGCTCTCTTGGTTAATTGAAGTCGAGTGTTGCCCTGTTTCTACTGCGAATTACCTTGGTGAATATTTTATGCAATGCTGAAAGTGGTCAAATCGGCCTTTAATCTTCTCCATTCTTTAAGATCCCCCTTCCTATAGATTAGTATAATGTTGGTACTCTTCCAACTCTCTCGTACACTTGAAGTCTTGAGGCATTGCGTATAAAGGGCAGATAAATCTTCAACCAAACTATATTGACACGTATACTTATCTTTATCGGCCAACCCCGTTTCGCCGCCTAACAAATGTTATCGCACAGCGCGCGACGCGCCTGCATGTATCCGAAGTTTCTGGAAAATTATCGATGCTTATGTCTGTTGTCGCCGAACCTTGTGTTATCTGATTTCATCGCCTGACGCGAATGGTGTAGAACTTTGTGGAAGGCACGTGGGTCCAAACGATTAGTCTGGAACATTCGACGACTGCTGTATAAAAGCCGACGCGCTTGACCCGCTGATCAGATTTTCGCCGATTACCGAGTGTGTTCGCCGCTACCGTTGTTCTTTGAGTGTAGCCTGCTTTTGTGGGCACAAGTTCGCCCAATAAAACGCTCGTTTCGTTAATCACAGTTTTGCTGCCTTCTTAACCGTCACTACCACGTGACAATATCCTCCATGCTTGATTAAATAGATTGTTATTTCGTCGTCTTCTGCCGATTTTCATCGATACACATCTTGCAAGGCTATTCTAACTTCCTCAGTAGTTATATCAAGAGGCTTTGTATCATGTTCATCACTACTTCTAAAGAAAGTAGCGTGGCTGCTCTGGGCGCTGTACAATTCAATATAGAATTATTATGATGCTGTTAGTATGTCATAGAAAAGATAATTATGCTTACACAAATCAAAGACAAGAAATACTTACTTAGCAGTAATAAAAAATTAGCTTCATCGCAAAGTGACATTCGGACGAGTTACTCGACCAAAATAAAATGATATTAAACCTCAATAATAAGCTCATAGGCGTCTTTTATATTGTTTCCTTTCTTTCTTGTTTTTTACATTAGCGCAAGTCAGCATGAGCAAAGGTACATACAGGGAGATCTTCTTAGACCACGTTTTCCCGCTTGCTTTTCCTACTTTTCCTTAACTAACTCAGAAACAAAGAGCAAGTGTCGGTTTCCCGCTGAAGCTCCAACTCCGGATCTTCAGTTGCGAGTGTACCATTCCACTTCTGGGGCACTCTGCCGATGCCGCAAGCCAAATACTGCACCTGGACAACACTGTGCTTGTCGCTCGAGCGCTCGTTAAAACGATTGCCTGACGCCGCCCTCTACAGCCTTTTCAATATCATAGGCGGGGTGATAAGAGTTCAAACGAAGCAAGTAGCGAGAATATCCATCCATCCATCCATCCATCCATCCATCCATCCATCCATCCATCCATCCATCCATCCATCCATCCGTCCGTCCGTCCGCCCGTCCGTCCGTCCGTCCGTCCGTCCGTCCATCCGTCCGTCCGTCCGTCCGTCCATCCATCCATCCATCCATCCATCCATCCATCCATCCATCCATCCATCCATCCATCCATCCATCCATCCATCCATCCATCCACATGCATTCGTTATCCACCATTGTCGTCATGCTGTCTTTTTACCATCGCCAAATTTCAATAACGTCATCTCATTGTTGCCATGCCATCGTCATCATACCGCCTTCGTCGTTCCATCGATGCCTATTTGCCGTCATCATGCTATCGTAATTATGCCGTTGTCATTCAGTCCTGATTACGCTGCCGAGGATCTTACGCTACCCTCGTCATCTTGTATCGTCGTCAGACAGTCGCCATCATGCATCCGTTTTCATACCACCATCATCATGCCGTCCCCATCCCGCCATAGTCGTTCATGCACTCGTCATCATGCCATTGTCCTCCCACCTTTGTGAAAACAATGACGCCATCATCGTCATTGCTTCATCACTGCGTCGTCCTCATGCTGTCTTCTTGATGAATTCGTCGTCAACAATCGTCGTAATGCTGTCGTAGTCATTCCATCGTTATCATACCAACTTCTACATCCGACTCTTGTCATGCAGTCGTCGTCACGCCCCTTCATCACACAGTTGCCGTCATATCATTCTAATGTCGTCTTCGCGCGAATGTCGTTTTATCGTCCTCATCAATGAAGTAACGCCAGCTTTTCAACGTCATTCTTCCTTCGTCATTCTGTTATTATTTAGTTGTCATTGAATCATGATCCTGCTATTGTCGACATTCCGTTGTAGTCCCACAGTCACACGCCGTCGTCGCCATTCCAGCTTCGTGATCCGGTTGGCGTCATACCATCGTCGTCATTCAATGTCCTCATGGCGGCGTCGTCCCGCTGTCATGGTTATACCATCGGGATCATTTGAGAATATTACTCATTGTCATCGTGCCATGGTCGTCATACCGGCTTTGTCCGTTCCATCGACGTCATTTCTTTTTCGCCATACCATATTGTCATTGCGTGACGTCATACAGTCGTCGTCATGGCGCCGCGCTGAAGGGTGACCTTGGCAACTCAGTATCATAGCAACAAAAGAGGTTATGGAATTATGTCACAGAGAGCTGAACCAAGGGAAGTCTTCATAATGACAACTACTGATGTTGAATATATTTGACTTCAGAAATACGGCGTGTCGATAAACTTCTCGCATGATAATCGCATTACTATTGAAAGCGATCGTGGGATGAGTGTTGCGGGATTTCTTTTTTTGTTTTGTTTTTATCGGATCCAATGGGCTGTGTGATCGTCTTTGACTACATGCTGTTTTCCACTCGAGCTTGTGTTTTCAGAGAGCCTTCTCATTCTATCTTTCATAGTTCTTCACCTCCTCTACTTTCCCTGTGTAAGGTATCTGACTATTTTTTCCCTCGATTAACCAATTTACCTTCCTTTCCACACAATCCCTTTCTCTTTGGCCACTAGAGTAGAGACGTCGCAATGACGTTTACGACTTCGAGTTATCTGATATTATGATTGACGTCTCTGTAAGATGCCACCAACAAAGTGCGGTCGCCATGACCAAGGAACCAACTCGTGACCTCAAGAATATACAAAAGAAGCGGCCGCATTTGTACAACCAGACCAGGTAGGGAACAAAAAAGAAAAGAAAGAAGAAAGCTATGCTTTGTATAAAAGTTCTTCCCTGTTTATTTTTGCCCGTGCTGTTATGGCGCAAAGATTTAAGCGTACATTTAATGCCAGTACCTACCGTCCCTACTCAGTGGCTTTTTGAATCACAAGAGAGAAGGCAGATCTATTGTTGCTATTGTTTAATTTTGTTTATTACGAGTAAAATCAAAAACAAAAACAATGAGCACGAGAAGCCCAGTAACCCAAATATTGAGTCTTTTGCTAGAACGTGTACTGAAAACAACACGTCATTCTGCTCCCAGAAGAATGTTGTGTCGTTTCGGTGTTGGTAATGTGAAACGTTAACCAGAGACACACCTGTTCAGCCCAGTCCATCTCCTCGCGTTTTTATTAATTTGATGTTACTTCCTAAGTTGAAAACAGTATAGCGCTTCTCCACGAATATGAATGATGCCCGTAGAGACGTCTAGGTGAACTGCCGCCAACGCTTGGTGCTCTTAGAAGACATAGTAATGTATGTACTAACGCGTTTGTCAAAAAAAAAAAAAATGTCGAAACGCGCGCAGTTTCTTAAAATTTGGTACATGCCTCCGCTTACGTAACTTCTTGCGTAGTAACTCAAAGCTGCGGCATGTCCGACGTTTGGTTGCGCTGCGTACTTGAGGCCTCTACACGAATTTCGCTGCTCTAAAGCCCTGAAGATTGAGAGGCCTTAGAGCTTTGCGCTTTCCTAAGCTTCGGATCTCCAGACACAAGAGCTACAGGAACGTTGTCGCAAAGAGTCCCGGGCAAATCCCCTCAACTCCCCACCCCACCTCGCGGGCGGGCGTTCGGAGCATAATCCATCTCAATCGTGTGAAATGTTCATTTCAATATTGCAGCACTCTTGTAATACTGCATTCTTTTTTATAACAATAGATAAGTATAGGAAAGAACTAAAACAGTGGATTGTACACGACCTCTATCAGCGCGTTAAACACAAGGGAAAATTACAAATTTATAATGACACGTGCCCACATTTTACAAGAATTTAAGCTTAGGAACCGGTGAAGCATGGACATTAAGAAAGCTAAGTTCCCGTTTTCCGGATGCAGGTTTGAAATGTCTGCCCAAGACAGCCGCAAAACATCGAAGGTCTTTCATGAATTGACAAATACTCTTGCAGCAGGTTTGCCATTAGTGTTATACGTAAATGGTGTAACATATTGGGGTCATTTCTTAGCGAATTTGCTGAACAATCATTTCATAAGCGTTGAGGCAACTGAGTCCGCGCCTCCCGTAGTGCAGAACGACGCTGTTTTACGTACTTGCGCTGTGTCGTAAAAGACAGGCTAATTTTTTACTCCTATATCTGAAGATAAAATTCGGTATATTTTGAAATCTCTTGAAAAGCGAGTCAGCAGCAGGAGAAGATGGCATAAAGGCTTTGCGAATTGAGGCGCTTGCGTATGAAATTCAGAGGCCAATAAAGCACACTTTCAATGGAATGATGCCATCTGACATCTTCTCTGATAGGCAAAAAATTGCGCGTGACTTTAATTCATGCAGTTGGAAAATGCAATGGGTTGGGTAATTACAGACGAATATTTGTGTTATCACTTTTCCCTAACGTTGCTAAGACAGTCTTGCACACACGCTTTAAAAAATGTTTATTAACAAAGATATGACCATAGAACTACAATTCGCATTTCAAGAAGGCAAGTCGACAGAAAGGGCACTGGTGGGAATTAAATATAATTTCATTGAAAATATTGAAAAAGGTTCAGAGTAAGAGTAATATTTAGATTTTGTAAACGCATTCGATTCCGTCAAACACGATATTTAGTTCCGTAAGCTCGAAGCGTACGGCTTTAGAGGAAAAGCATAGAACCTTGTCGGTAGTTATCTACACACACGACTACAATGTTCATTTGTAGCCATGATGTTCAATCTGACAGAATTCAAATCAAATAACGTATGGCTAAAGGCTCTGTATTAGGCCCCCTGCTATTTTCAGAGTGTGTTGTTAATATTCCTACTATACTGGTGAGCCATTGATGTATGCTGATGAAACGATCGTCTTCCTCTACTGGGTTAACTTACATGAAGGAGTTCCAAGCGACATCAAATAACTGGTTGTGCGAGCTTAAACTGTACGCCTCGTCTAATGAACTAAAACTAAATGCAAGAAAGAAAATAGTTTACGTTTTCTCCCAAAAATAAAACAACATAATACGCAGTAAATTTGCAATTCGTCTACGATGACTCATTACTTGACCTTGTGGATTATCATTGCTTTTAGGCCTCAATTTTTAGTCTTACTTAAGCTGGTCATGGCCCGCAAACAGCGTTAAAATAAAGGTCGCTAAGCCCCTTGGCACACTAGACTGTTTACGTCATTTCTTACTAACTAGACTAAATAATGAATTGTATTTTTCCACCATACATTCTCATTTCAGTTACTACATGTGGGGAACAGGAAATAAAACTGATTCAGATATTATTTCTGCGTTACAAAAAAAAATCAATTAGAGCAATGAACTCAGGAGATCACACTGATATGTCGGCGTTTATGCCAAAGCATAAAATTCAACATTTTTTGCCATATTCATCAGATTAAATTACCAGTTAGATTTATTGTGAATTATCGAGAGACTGCAGTTCCGTTTCTCCTCGCTAATATAAGCAGGAACACTGGTTAGGATTTGCGTAAAGCGCATAAAGTTGTAAAAGGAGCGCGAACAAAGTATGGAAAGCAAAAATAGACTATAAAATTAATCGTGTGTGATGAGCAGCCTGCTATAATTGAACGGGGACAAATAAGTCCAACTGCTCGAAATTTCAAATTGCATGTTTGCTCACTTTTCAATCTAAGAAATCCGGTAAGATATACGGTCCAGTTGCGTTACGGTTATATGTGCGTGTTGCCATTTCTCATACATATAGAACTAAGTAGGCCTTTGCCTACTTGGTTCATTGCTATAATTTTCTGTACAATGTTTTCCAACAGTGCTTACTAAGTGTGTGAAATGTTACTATTACTACTTTGTTATCTTGCAACGGGAAATGAGTGCGTAGTTTTTTACATTTTCTGTGACAAAATTACTATTCATATTTGTAAAAAAAGGCTTGGTCATGTTGCAACACGAACACAGCTGCTGTTGCACCAATCGTGAGCATGACCCCTTCAGGATGTTACTCACCTCCTTTTGCCCTGACCCGCGGGCAACACCTTGCATTGTCAAAAAAAACAAAAAAAACTGAATGAATGAAAGAGCTGTTATAATGCGTTGCATGTGTGGTGGCGGCGTCGCCCCCAAGATCATCACACGGGCTGCAGTTAGAGTTGAGACCGCAAGGCGAAACAATGACGTTCTCGTACTTGACCCGGCAAGTGCAGAACCATCTTTAACCATGGCCTCCACAGGGTGTTTTCGTCAAATTGTTCCGTGCGTGTATTGTCACTGCATTGGCAGCTAACTTTATTCCCACCCGGTGACACGTGACTGTCGTTCCCGTAGGCTTCGTCAGACCTTAAAAGTGTACAAGTGAAGTGCAATGTCATCTTTATCTCTCAACTACCCAGAAACAGCTTTCAGGGAAAGATGAACACGAGCTGCAAGCTTAGAAGCTTACCGCGACGAGGCTCCAGGGCCCTCGACAGTCACGAGCAATGCCAGCACATGATAGGCAAAAACGGCTGATGAGGATAAAAAGGAGGAAGGAGCAGGATTTGGCCCGAAGCAAAGAGAGAAAAGGTGCGACGAGGAGCATGCGCGTCTCTGTCTTTGCGGTGCGCACGCAAAACTTCTCTAGTGCAGTGACACCACTCGATTTCCACATCGTTCCCGAAGGAATGGAGACACAAAACCATCTGGGATAACGCTGCTTCTTGGGTTGTTTTTTGTACCCAATGATCAGAGAGAATCTGAACGGTGGAGAAGCCCCTAATGCGACGACGAAACGGATGCCCATAAACGAATGATGCCAGTGGCGGTGAACACCGGTCGCCCAAGGACCATGAGCGAATGTCTCCAGCCAGTAGCGTATGATGCGTGTCGTCATGACAGCCGACGGTGCCGCACAGGGAAAAGAGATCAAAGCCATGATCTGTGCCAATATGTCATTGCGAGGACGTGTAAGATTTTCCTTGCTTTATTATCGGCGTTGCTTCCGATTTCTCGTCATAACCGTCTCACGTTTTACAATGAGGGACAAGGCGTGGGGCAGCACGCGCTTACGCTGTAGACACGCTGCTGTGTTGGAGGCATGTACGCCCACAGAGGTAGACGTTGCCATCCCTCCCCTATCCCTGCGCTTTCCCACTTCCCCAAAAAGACACATGCACGCGCACTAACAGAAGCTTGCGTCAAAACTAGGAATGTAGGAATATTCAAAATTTCGCATAGGAATTGAATAGTCCCTGCTGTTTCATTCGCATTCAGTGCGAGAATTCGCAATTCAAAATTTTCAAATATTCATTTTTTAACATAACAATTAACAACGCTTATCGGAAACTAAAGGGAGAAAGAGCGATGGAGGTCGGGATTATTTTGAATAATTCTGCTACAATGGATGTTTCTTGAGCGAAGGCACAGACAGATAATTCTCATTTATCCAATATAGAGCTTATGTACAGAAATTTCTTGTCTTTATTTTTTTAGGATGGCTGGCCTTACGGCATAGTGAACATAAAAATTGAAAAAGAAAGAAAACTTCATATGAATGCAACCTTGCATAGTGCAGGAAGTCCAGTAAGGCACTAATTAAAGCCAGCTAGGCTCCACTTGATGAAGTCGCATGCCGGTGCCTGCGGAGGCCAGACCATCTGATGAAGGGTCGCGGATGTGTCGTGTGCCTGTGCAAGTCCCCAACAGGTGTTAGACATCTGCGTCCTGTGTCAGGGCCGTACAGTTAGGGCCGGTGACGTCATCCTTGACGAAGCCCTTGCACGTGCAAGGGAGAGCAGAGTTGAAAGCTACCCCAGCCCATATTATCCTCAGGGAAACTTACTCCACCCTTGCGAGGCTTCGGGAGAAAGACCGGTCTCACAGGGCGATAAGAGCACGTGCGTCACGCCTGAGGAAATCTTTTTGGGATAGGAAAAGGTGGTTAATAAATCTGGCACAACAGATGTCGGTGAACGAGTGTTCTTCTTTTTGTCACGTTATTTGGCCAGTCTAGCCATATTTGCATATCTCTGAAACAACGTGGGGCGCTGTGTTATCACACTTCTTAGAGCTATTGTATATATATCATTCTCTTTAGGAAGTTCTCGCATGTGGCTCCCCAAAGGGGCACTTCTCGTCCTTCAACGACTGCACATGCATCTTGGGACGTGCTGTTTTCTTACTTCATTACAGCCATTGACATCGTGCTCCTAATAACTGAAAACAATTGTTTCTCATGCACAACGTACGTCTTGAAACAGTCATTCTTGAAACCGTGCCCATCAGAACCTCACTCAGTGCTTTTTTGTTATGTTGTTCATCCGCTGAAACATCGCGCTCACCCAACACTTTTGATCACCAGCATATATACACATGTAAAATTACGGGCTTTGAACGCAAACTCGGTTTTCACTTTCATATTCGCGCATAGTCTGAACTCATTAAATGCCTGGACTTCCAATGGCGGACGTAATTACATATATATATAGGTCGCACGATGTATCTAAGCCTCATTTTCTACCAAAGGGAGTCCGCGCAAACTCCATATCTCTTATTTTTAGTTTTGAAATGAAGAAATATTAGATATTCAGTTCAATATCTGGCGGTTCTTTTTCTCCCGTGTTTGTATTTCATCCAATTCTGAAATTTTGTGTTTAGAACAACGCTAATTAAAACATTTGACTGTGAGACTTCGTGTTTTAGTGGAAATCGTTCCTTCTGATGTTCAGGGATTTACAGGTGTAAACGGCTACATACTGCAGACCTAGGGGTATAACTTACTCTCAGAGCTAAGAGCTTCTCCTTAGCGTCTCTCACCTCTTGTAGTCCACACAGCGCCTTATTAATCGGATCACTGTACATAAACCTTCGCGGCGGGTAAAGCGTATTATTATGTACGTACTGTTTAACTATAATTACATATGTACTTTTAGTTATTCAAGCTATACATGCGTAGTACAAAGAGGAGGGTTGACTATCAAGTTTATTCTTGTAGTAACCACGCCACAATATTTTTTGTCTTACCTCCAGGCAGTTGATTTCTTTGTTCGTGCATTGTTTTTTTTTAAAATATGCTTTATAAATGCACATTTTTTATTTAACTATAAAGAAGTTTGGAAAGTGGACCAAGAGAAACATTGTCAAATCCTTTGCCTGCAATTTTTGAATGAACACAACAGAACTAGAATTGATCCTGAGAGATCTACGCAACGAAACCTCAGAAATATCTTTCGCGATGTAAATGCGTTATATTTATTACAGTAATTACGAATAGTAATAGTTTTCTTACATACGTTGATCCACGTTAGTATTTTTGTTGATTTATGCATCTCGTTACGGCTCTTTTTTGCTTGTGTGTATATGCCGCTGACATGCGCATTTATCTATAGAACAATGTTGCACGCATCCTGCTACCGCCGACTGCATCGTAATAGGAGCGTTGTAGGCTCCTGTCAGGCTGTTGTAAGGGACACCTTTTATACATATCCTCCACCGTTATATTTATGGAAATAAGATTGTATTCTACTGTATTGTAAAAATGGCAGGGTGGAACGGGGTATCCGAAAATCCCAAATTCTCTACTCAGGCAAGAACACCGAAAGAGAAAGCAAGAATAAAATATCAACAAGCACCGCACACACACGCACACGCTAACACGCCACACGAACACGCCCGCTGCTGCCCACCTCAAGTCGCCAACAAACCGTTAGTACTTCATATCTTGCTTACACATTCTCCGTGTTATGTAAGCTGCGCGTGGTCGAACTCACTCAATATTCTAGAACGCGCTTCAATATCACCGGATCACCAAGGCTGACTGCTGCCGAGGCTTACGAAAGGAAAGGTTCGAAATACAAGAGGCCCGAGCGCGATTTCGCATTTCGTGGCAACGGAACCTACCTGCACGCCGAGTGCACTGACCTCTAGCTTCTATGCCACAGCGAGGCTTTCTCCAGCGTTGCGAGCTTATGGTGAACCACTTTGCGAGCACGCTTGAAATATACGCACGGCGCCGCGTCCTCCCTGCATGCCGCAGTCACTTATCGGTAACCGGCAGGCGGGTCGCCGTAACGCCATCGACTGGGCTCGGAGTGCGCGCGTTATTTGCCCCCTTTAGAGGGAAGCAGCCAGGCGTGTCCGCTGAATTCAAGCGCAAACCGTATTCTGACAGCTCTCGGAAGCCGCCGTCGAAGCTAACGATGCCTGAACTGCGCCGACCCATGCAACCTATCGCGCGTTCCTGCGGTGCGTATACTTTCGTAACAGGAATGTATAAGAGGCTGGCGAGCGTGGGCATTCATAACCGTGACGAGAGTATGCGGGTTTTCAACAACGTAATAATTTTAAGTGCGTAATTCACGACACGATTCATTTACTGTTTCGGTCGGACGCGGCATAACCACTTGTGCGGATCGTTTTCGAGCTCGAGCACGGTCTTCTATAGGGTATGTATGTGTGTATATACAGGGTGTCGCAGCTAAATCTAGTCAGAATTTAAAAAAAATATGCGAGTGCCACGTAGCTGGACAGAAACAAGATAATGTTGTTTGCCGTCGCTTGGAGATATTCAGATTTTTTTTTCATTCTACCTAACTATATAATCAGGCCTAATTAATTTATCAACTTCTCGAATATTAAAATTAAATGAAAAGGGTCAACGAGAAAATTGTAGAGCGACATGAAAAACTCCCAATACAGCTTTCTGTTGCTCAGTACGTGCTATATAAAAGTGTTTTTCCGAGCTTGAAAGAAGCCGGCGAATACAGGCAAAGTGCCTCGAGCGGCCAGTCGCGCGGCAATATTGCGTGTATTCGCGGGCTTCTTTCACGCTCGGAAAAACACTTTTATATAGCACGTACTGAGCAACAGAAAGCTGTATTGGGAGTTTTTCATGTCGCTCTACAATTTTCTCGTTGACCCTTTTCATTTAATTTTGATATTCGAGAAGTTGATTGAATACTTAAGACTAATTATCTAATTAGGCGGAATGGAACATACTTTAGGTATCTCCAAGCGACGGCAAACAACATTATCTTGGTTCTGTCCAGCTACGTGGCATTCACATATTTCTAAACTCTGGCTAAAGTTAGCTAGGACATCCTGTATATATTACCATATATATAGATCGAACAGACGATGAAGCCCAGGCAGCTATCGAGAAAACTAACTTTGGTTGAAAGCGAAATGCATAAAATAATGAAGAAAAGGGAAATGAAAGTAGGCGAAAAGATAACTTGCCGCCGGTGGAAGCCGAATCCGCAAGCAGTGCATTACGCGTGTGTAGCACTAGCAATTAGGCTGCATCCACGGTTTCGAATCTGTCCATTGACTTGGGTATTCATGTTTACTATAGATGTAGCCCTGGGAGTGTTAGCCGGTGCCACTTAGGGCCATGGTGGCCGGATGTGGAACATTCTTCTTTTTTGCCCGATGGCTTCACGTAAAACGTGAACTTACTAGAGCGGTCACGTGCCTAAAAAGCCCACGTATGCTACCCAATGACGTCAAGGCTGCCAGATTCCAGACCCTCGCTATGAATGAACGAGAGAAGAAGAGAAACCGAGGGACTCGATTTTTGTTAACCTCTACCATATAAAGCTGACAGACAATAAAGTCCATTGTATATTTTTATTTGAATGATTTTTATCGTTTTGGTCAGAATTCTAATGTTGGAAAACAGGAATGGCCGGCGCCACCAACTGGTACATAAATTTTATCAAATACGACTAATAATAATCATAATAAAAGCTTACGAGAACCGCAGTATTCCAATTTGCGGAGCACACGACTCATCTTTCGTATTTTGGACGAAAAGAAAACTGTAAAGCAGGGAGAGAAAAACAAATATAAATAAAACCAAAGTGATATGAAGCAACAACCTCATTATAGAACATGCCACTCTCTAATATATAGAAGTGAACTTAACGGAAAGCTGTAGCTCGGGAATAACTACAATTACCCTATTTAGGTACATATAAAAACGCCGAAATATTCACACGAGACAACCGCTGAACTGATTTAAATTAAAGGAGATGTTAAAAGCATCAATCTTTTCTTAGGTTTCCCTTTTAGAAGAGCAAGAGAGCAAGAGGAATCTTATACCTACTGTTGGAAGCAGAATTGTGGTTAAGAGCGTCAAACTCCAGAAAAGAAAAAAATAAACAGCCCGTGAGATATCGGTACGCTAGAAAAAGGAAAACAAAAATGAAAGCCCGAACTTTGCAAATTTTGTAACTGTGCACCCATGACAAATATTGCAGTTCTGTAAACTGTCTCTGTTACGAAACTTAAAGTTAGCACGTTTACAGCTTACAAGTAATTACTACAATGCTTGCGATGTTTTGCAAAGCTAAAACTAACGAATTCATGGTATACCTCAGAACGGCATATATTACTTAAAGTTTGACTGCTTTAGATGTCTCACTATAGCTGTAGAATTACAAAAGTGTAATACAAAATTTTAATGCTCCGCTAGAGTTGTAAACTGGACTGGTATGGACTATATTTCTGTTTTCTTTTTTAATCTTCAGCAGTCTTTATTAAATAATTGGTGTCATGACCGAAAATCTGCTTCTTACAGTCGGTATTCTTTAACTGTTACTTTTAAGGGCAACAATATTAATCAAAATTGGTTCAGTGGCTCTCTTGAAAAACAATTTCTCCTTCTCTGTGTTTTTAGAAAGGATGCCTAGATGTAAAGTTCCCTCTTAAGGAGGTGGCTTGTTCAGTTGTATACTTCGCTTAGTATACAACTAAGCGAAGTATACTTCGCTTAGTATAAAGGCAAAAATACCTTCTAATATGGATGAGAAATGAATCAAAGGCCGACTTTTTTAGATTTCAAAGAGGCATTTGATTCTATGAAACATGATATTATATTTTACAACTCTACCGTTTTATGGCATTCGAGGAGTCGCCTTAAATCTGATTCGCAGTTATCTCTCCGGTCACGTACAGTATACATGCTTGAATGGTCATCAGTCACAAATGAAACAATTTATATATGGTGTACCGCAAGGGTATATTCTAGGTCCAATATTTTTTAATATCTATATCAGTGATATAATAGCCTTCCCAAGAACTCTTGCAATAATTATATATGCAGATGATACCAGTGTATTTTTTCTGGTATGCATCTCGATCATACATATGTCGTTCTTGAAGCTCAAGAACGCCAGCTCAAGCGTTCTTGATTGGTTTGATTGCTGAGCTGTTGGTTTGATTGAACGAGATTGGGAGAATGAGATTGAGCACTACCTTTCTTTTCTCAATCATCACACCACAGAAGTTTCAGAGAAGGGGTTCCCATGGAAAAATCCGTGAGAACCTCCGGTGAGTAAATCCACAGACGGCGTACGTAGAAAAAAGAAAGAAAGAAAGAGAGGAGGGGGTTGGGGGGAGGTGTGCTGATCTAGTAATCATACATTTGCAATAGCCTAAAAAGCACAAACAGCTGTAGTACCGAAAATCAAATGACTCAGTTCATACGCAACACAATGACTCAATTAAATGGAGACGTTCTGCTTACGCCACCCTGTAGCAGGCAACCAGCGCTCTGCGGCTCCTCGCTGTCGCAGCGCTCTGGCTGCCCGGTGCTGAGTGACGTAAGCAAAACGTATCCCCGAGGGCCGTGGCTTTGCGCTCGCTGCAGCTTAGGTTTCACGCTATCTGACAGCCGAAATCGGCCGCGCCACACTTCCGCGGGTAATCGAATTTTTTCCAGATGCAAAAGTTTATTTGCCTTATACGGAGAGCTCGCTTCCATTTCCGGATTACGATGAGCCCACTGAAATCGAAACCTTCAAACTTCTTTATTAAATATTTGTCAGTTATTGACTAATTACCGCATATCACTCGTCACCTCGTGGTAGGCACCGCTGACGACAGTTCTCCGAAGGAACCGTGCTTTTTTATTTAAGTGCGGGTATTTTAAAATATTACTCAAAGCCATCATAGTATGGTTTGGTATGGTTGATTGTACATACTATTGCATCGTCATCGTCCATCTATCTCTCTCTTTCCATATCTATCATTCTTACACCGGTGAGCATTAGAGACACACTGTTCTGGCTGAGCTCTGCCTTTTTCTCTTCCTTAAGATTGTCTCCTTATACTCCCTATTTTGTACACTAAATATAAGCGTCGCTAGTCTAATATGACAATGCATAAGAAGCGCGAAATATTGAGACCGCAATATAGGGATAATGTTGGTGCTCTGAGGTCGATGAAAGTTACGATGCCAAGTGCTTGACGAGCTAAAATGGTCGCATAAGTATCCTCAGGAGTGGAAAGAGTACACGGGAAGATCGGCTTCGGTTGTGACAACATAATGGAGGCCATCGAATCGACGGATATGCTGACCTCAGTTGCGTGAAGTGATTGCCGCAGAATCTGATAGCCAGTGAATCTAAAGAGAGATAGAGAAATGCATGATGCGAAAGACATAGAGGTTAAGACGAAGACAAACAGCTGGTTGGCTACCCTACACTAGGGAAATGGTACGGGCCGATAAAAAATACAAATAAAAATGAAGTAAAATATTCATCTACGAAAGCATAGATAAAACGTGCATTCTGCTGTGGGCACAGCTGTGTGTCTTGCGCTTCTCTTTTGATTCTGCTAAACTGAAAAAGAAAAACAGTGGTATTCCGTGCCTCAGTTGTCTCTACAAGAGGCAAAAAAAAAAGAAAGACACGTATGCAGAAATGATCGACGTTGATTGTCAATGTAAGTATATGGCCGAACACTGCTAGAAAGCTAGTCGCTTTATTGAAGCAATGATATCCTTGACGGCATATATTTGTTGTAACGAGAATATTTAGGCAGCATTTGTCTTTCATGGGGTGATTTTTTAAAAGTATGAATTTGGCTTTCATGGGTGGATTTTTTTAAAAGGACGGATCCGTTCACCAGCATATCTGTAAGGGTTATATAGGTCGACACCAAGTGCGCCTGGAAGAGACATAATAGTTGGTGATCGACGAAGAAGGCGGCCGGCAACTCGGTTGCTGAAGACACGCCCTTTTCATCGACGCCCTGTATAGGTGGTTAAAGTACAACCGCAGTCAACGAAAACGTCGAAAGACAAAAAAAAAAGGGACCTGTTCACTTCAAAGCGAAAGAGGATTCTTGTTGAACAGCAAAGAAACTGGACGTAAAGCCCACATTTGCACAGCGTTCCGTCTGAAGTCTCAGGGCAGGAGAGCCTCGCATAGTAAATCCAATGTCTTCCGGATCTGCGGAGCTCCAGACTCAAACACTGCTTTGAGAAGGGCTTATGCGGGGGCCGCTTTCAATACGATTTCTCGGTCTCTTGACGGAGACAAATCTCTCGTGGCGGAAATAAGTATTTGTCTCGCACAAGGCTTACAGGGATAAGCCGTATATTCCACTGCCCAAGATGGACTCTACTTTCCCGATAGAGTTGTGTAGTGGTGAAAAGAATGTAGAATTTTGCTGCTTTGGACAATACAAATAAATAACGACTTGTTTTTTTTTTTTTTTTTTAGTGCGACGTATGCGATTAGCGAACACGATGCAATTAGGTACTTTTTGTTATGTTACGATAGCCTTACGTTTTCTCTGTCAAGCTATGAGCGCGCATTAAAGCTCTCATTGAACTATCGCACATAAAATATAAACTGCAGAGGGTGTTTTACGCTTACTGCTTTGTCGAAACTCGGCTTGATGCGTAAACGAAGACTGAAAGAATAGAGAGATTCGTTCCGCTTGCTTCCGGTGCTAAATAATGTCACTTTGGTGGCATAGAGGCTGCACAGTTCCGCCTCGTGAACGTGGTCCGCGAGCACTCGGCTCACAGACAACAGTATCTAGCAGCATTGCGCTCACCATCGTCATCTCTCTCTCGGCGCATATAATGACTCTGCCTAGGCACAACGGAGGAGGTTCGCGTGTTGTATGCGCTTGTCCCCTAGACATGCCGGCATTGCGGAGTGCGGTCGAGTTTGTTTACGCTCCGCCGCTGGCTGCCTGCGCGGTGAGACAGTGGGCACGGATGCCCCATTTGGTGATCGCTGTGTCTGAAGGGGCAAGGCTCTGACTGGTGTTGTATAAGTCGCGGGTCGTTTTTTTCGTCGCGATGATAGATTGGATTTCTTACACGCACTTCTCAAGAAGGGCACATGTAACTGGCAAACGGAGGCCTCAGGAGAGCACCTGAGGTTATAATAAAGCAGGCGGCGCAGGACTTTGAGGGCACCCAAGGGGTAGTGGGGAGGGGGGGAGGGTGGATCAAAGCTGGAATCAGGGCGGCCCGTCAGTAGGGGCCGCGGAGGCCGAAGCGTGCCAGGGTTGCATACAACCGACACAAGTAATCTCACTTGAGCAACTCGACAGCCAACTGAAATCCACATTTGAGGCGCCCACGCAGAAAAGATTAACCACTTCTGCGTGACGTGATTCATGACGGATGGTCTTCGCGGACAAACCGCTCAGTTTGCTTCGGACTCGAAACCAACTCCTACAGTGCTGCAACTCCTCGCTTTTGGCTTCTGCTTTCATAACGTTCGATTCAACGCTGTACGATGAACCCCGGTGAAATCGAACACCGACTTCCGAGTCCACTTGCATAAAGATCAGCGGTGCCTCAGTTTCACGCACAATAACTGTTTACGCTCACGGTCGAGGAAATTGCTCGGAAACAAAGAGAAAGACCGTGCGTAATCCAACTCGTTTGCCCTCTGGATGAAAATTACTGCTTCATAGCTCTGAAAGCGCGGCGATTGGGTGGACTTTTGCGCACTGTACGTCGTGCTGTAGCTACAGTGTAATTATAGATTCGACCAGGATAAGGCATTGCGTTCCCTCCCCCCCCCCCCCCCCCCCACACACACACACACAAAAAGATTTCGCATATTGTAGCTAAGGTTTCAATCCTGTATTTCGTACTGCTTTTGGAATATTTTTTCAAGCCGCACTTTCCTTCTCTCCAGGGCAACATTCCTCCTTAAAGGTATACGTGCTCCGATGATGTTCAAGAATAAAGCTTTATTTTATGAAATTTAAAACTGCAAAAAGAAAAGGCGAAGTCTTAGGCAACTAAATCCCCTCTAGACCTTCTGCGGGTCACTGCGCGGTTGATAAGAGTATTGAACAGACACTGTGTAGTACCTGAGCACTGCCTGAGAGAGCTGGAACTCTTCCCGATAGAAAAAAAAGGAAAAAGAAACATGGTAGGAGGAACGTTACTGAAAGCAGTTAAAATTCACGTTAAGAACATCGTGTGGTAGTATTAAATCACCGAGTTTTACGTTCCAAAACTATGATATGATTTTGAGGCACGCCGTGGTGGGGGACTCCGGAAATTCCGACCACCTGGGGTTCTTTAACGTGCACCTTAATCTAAGTACATGGGTGTTTTCGCATTTGAATGAAGATGAAATGCAAAATAACACACACAAACACACACACACACACACACACACACACACACACACACACACACACACACACACACACACATATATATATATATATATATATATATATATATGTATATATATATATATGGGGTAGCGTCAAAACCATATGTCTGGAAGGCTTCTCTTACCAAATTCATCAGCGCTGCTCAAGTGAAGTCTGCCAGGTATTGCTGGTTTTTAAGGCTGGTTATAAGAGGCCGCTCAATCGAGGCTTCCATAGGCCGGCGTGTGAGAGGTGGGTAGGGCTCTGGAGTAGTGTGAGTGGAATAGGGCGTCATTCCCGAAGTATATGCGCGATGCTATTAGGTAATCTCAGCATTGAAGCCCAAGAGGTAGACTCCTACTTGAGGAGGCTCAGTGTAGAAGCACACAGACGGCAGGCAAGTAAAATTTGTCGATAGGGAATTATTTGAAGACTGAGACATGAAGAGCAGCGCAATAAGGAAACACATATTTAAGAAAGAGGGTTTATAGTGCCATGTTCCTTTCTACTTCCTCCTTCTTACGTCTCCGTTTCCTTGTCGCATTATTATGCATTCGTTAGGATGGCACTTAGTAGTTTGTTGGTATGATCCTTACACTGGCAATCGTCGTCGTAGTCCCCGCACAATTTTCTTGTGCTCGCACAGTTAAACATTATGACCTTATCCGTTACGACATAGGTCGATTCCGAAGGTGGTATAATGTTGCACAGTGTCTACGTAGAATAGGCTGCTGCAAGGAAAGGACTTGAGAATGTGGGGGTCGATAACGAAGGCAATGCAGCCTAATGAAGCGTCGCAAAGCGTCAGCAGGGCCGCGTCTTGTTCCCGAGCAGGCAAGTAGTCGCCACGTTGCAAAATTTGTTGAAGAAAGTGACTGGTTTTATAGAATTTAATGAACTACATCAGGAAAGCTTCGCGTCACACAGGTACCGGTGTTGGATGTGCATATTACATTCCTATTAAAGAGGCCGCAAGAGATGCGAGACAGGAAAACACGTACCCACCACGAAGTCCTTGGAATCATCGGTAGAATGTTTTGTTTTAAAAATACTAGCGCTTTTAGAGCAACCCGGGTATAATGCGGTTAGGAAAGGGTGGAATAATTGGGTTTTGCAATAGGGGACGGTTGTGGAAGCTTATCGAGTGTAGCGCAGAGCGCATTTCTTTGTGCGCTAAAAGGAGGACAATTACCCAGAAGGCGAGCAATTGTCCTTTTTTTTTTTTTTTTTGCGCCAATAGACTTTACAGTTGGTGCTTCTGGTCATTTAGACATTGGACACACGCATATAGGCGTGTATAGAATGACATTTTCCGTCCCATTGGTTATTGCGTGTTTAGTATGGTTATATGGAGAGCATGAAATAGAAAAGTATGCCTCTTGGTCATAAAGACGATTACAACTTCCAAGTAATATTACATACAAGACGCAAGGAGCTTCATGCATTTTGCCCGGTAGCTGGAACGAACGAACGAACTACCCAGGCGTACCAGTACCAACTAAAGTTTTTTTCTTTAAATTATTGCTCTTCCTTTTATCAGACAAATTAAAGTATAACATGAACGAGTATACTTCAGCGATTCCTAGAAAAGCACTCGCAGCGAAAATCCTCGTCTTCACAATAACAAACACTGTTTCGCGGTACAGGCAATTTTCATCTTCATCCGCTGCAGTTTTGTCGGTTATGACCTTCGAAATACGCGCACAGACAGCATGACATTCAAAGCCGGTGTGGTTCACTATACATCGTACAATTTTGAAAGCTCAAAAGCTGCATGACAGCTCAATCGCTAGCGCGCACGGCTTTGTTACTAAATTGTTACTGGAATTGTTACTAAAATTGTCGTTATAAATGTGACACAAACAGTGCAAGCAAGACATATTCGAGAGACTTTCCAGGATTTTAGTAGAAAGAGAATGAAAAGAATGAGCAGTTTTGGCTAGAAATAGACATCTGAGTTTGCGACGTAAAAACCAAACTATAACCAATCCAATTTCAAGCCGCAGGTGTCGGGCCCCACTCAACCTTTCTGCGAAGAAATGACAAGCCTGCCGACATGAGCGATGGGGAGCACAGTGCCCACGCACGCTCGCCGAGACGACAGGAGCAGTGGCAGTGACTTCATATCTTGCGAAACGTTTTACGTTATTCACGGAGTACATAAAAGAAAAGAAATAGAAAATAACCCTCTGGAGACGTTAGGACGTTAGAGGCAATGGTTACCCTTCCCAAATGCGAGCCAAATATACCGAAGAAAAGGTTGGAAGTGTGCTCCGAAAAAAAAAAAAGAAAAGACAGACTTGCTAAGGAGAGGCCGAAACACTGACCAACTGGTCGTCCGCGCGAACACAGCTATGCGTCTTCATACTCCTCTGTCAGCACTGGAAGCGGATGTATCTTTCACGCATAGAAGAGCTCACGTCCACTGTATTTTCTTTGTTTAGCTATACTGCGGCGGCCATCTGCACCCCGCACAAGCTGCACATGCCCACGTCTGTACTTTAGGTTTTCTGCAGAGTCCCTGCAGTCCACAACCAAAGCACTTTGTTTTGCCTGCGGTGGCGGTGCAGTATGACGTGGTCTCCTGAGGTCTTAGCTGGTTTGCTAACTGGTGGTCGTCATTCTGCGCGACAGGTTCTTTTCGTCCTTTTTTACGACAGTGCTGCTCATGAATTGTTTGGGAAGTGGCACGTGAAAGTGTACATATGTATATATATATATACCTCTGGTTAATCAGTTCTGCGGAAGCCTGCAAGGCGGAGGAAACTTCATGAAAAGGGCAAATTCTAATCCATTCGTCTGTAGCACGACGCTACAAAGGAGACCCATGCGGGTTTCTCAGAAACAAAGTTTCGCCGTTGAGGACAACTACCCGAAGAATCCCGGACCGGGACAAACTTTTCAACTCTGAAGCTGTCTTTATGAGAAACCCGTAAGTCCTTCCTTTGTAGCAATAGACGGGTTAGTTCTGAGCGAGTCACTTCATGGTGTACTTTTAAAGCAATCTGTACTTTGTAAACCCTAGCATGTCAGGCCTACAGCCAGGCTAACATCTCCAGCATATCATTAAAGCTTGTATCTCTTTCTTTCGTACTCTGCTGACCATCGCGGTGGGCTGCTGCTTGCTGCTGCTACTTGTTGTTGCTGTTGTTGTTGTTTTGACGAATCGCTCACACATAGTTCAGTACCCATATAATGAATCGGCTTGTATAGGCAGCCCCACCTGTACTACTCCTACACACATGCCTGTTGTCGGCTCTGTTCTGTGGAGAATTACGCTGCGAAACGACAAATGGCGCCGAGGTGTCTCCAGTGCAAACAATGCACACCTTCAAAGCCATAATTATTTTATGTATTTTTTAAAAGAGACGCTTTTTGTGCCTTCTTTCTCGGGGTTTGCCGCGTCTGCTCAGTCCGCCGCTTGCAGAGTAAAATGAGCGAGCCCAGGAGACAGTGCGACAGAAAACAAGTCGGCCTGATAATGCAGAAGCAAACTGGGCGGATCCCAGAGAATGTGTAATCCGCTTTCGCGGGGATCACTTGGGGATCACGTTGCGGGAATTCGCGCGTCTTGCTGATTTACCGGGCAGGCACGTAATCGCTATGCTGCAAAACGCGTTGCAAAGGATGATCAGCTATATAGCATCCGAGTAACCCCTTCACGAAAGCTTCGCCTCCCATAGGTTCCAAAACGTGCGCTGGATGTGCAATACTTTTGCTAGTGATGGCAGATAGAATTAAACGTGGTGTGAGGCCTCACATAAGCTATTTTCCTTGCGTCTCATGTTTTATTTTTCCTGTCTTTGGGCGTGCAGGTTTAGTAACAATAATATTCTTATATGTGATTATTATATAGCCTAATTGAACATGTATTCATGCGTAATCAGAAAAAAAAATGAAATGTGTTGTTTGCTCTGGTTCGCTATCGAGTGCTGCTATTAATTTATGGCAATATGGTCTGGTCTGCTATAATCGGGTTGTTCCACTCACGAAGACAGGGTCCATCTTCCGAAACATTGGCTCCAGTGATACCTCCCTTTCTACCGACGTTGATTCGTTCAAATCCCTGCCTTCCTATATATATATATATATATATATATATATATATATATATATATATATATATATATATATATATATATATATATATATATATATATATATATACGAACCTGTTTCGTACATACTCAGGTTTGTTTGACAACACTCCTCTTATAAAATGGCGCGTGTTCTCTACGATGAGAACGTCAATTTAAGGGCTGCGTCCTTTGTCAGAAACAGCGACAGCTAGCTGCGGCTCTTCCAAGTGAGCCGATGTTCGATCCGCGAAGGGCCTGTGAGGTTCCAGCCAATTCCAACAGATGGCGACGTTATTCGCTCGCGCCGGACAATTGAGGCGCCCCAGCTGCCCCATAGCTTTCGGCTGAGTGCAGAAGGGATGGCAGCGGTCGTCGGCACGCCACACACTCGACGCCGTCGCCGAAGACCACGCTCAGAGGCACGTCTAATACCTGCTGACGCCTCTCGTCGCCGAACCAGTACACACGAGTGGAATTAGTAAAGCAACCCAGACCTAATTACTCGCCTGCATAATAAATACGGGAGAAAGCCGGGCCTGTCACTTCGAGGAGGGCCAAGGGCGGAAACTTATCCGGTGGGATAATTACGAAAGTCTGTAGCATGCTCACGCATTTCCTCGCGAGGTATTAAATGAGTTGGAATAAATTTCGCAAAAGCACGTTGTGCTGAACTGTTGAACGGAATATAAAGCAGTTTCTTTCTTTCTTTTTTCTTTTTGCTATGGACTGACCAAGAAATTCTCACTGAGTCTTACACTAATAGGATTCAGGGGCGGCATTAACTTGCACTTTATTTCCTTTTGTATTCTTTATTCATTATTATCCATCGATCCAAGTGTTCGATCCCGAACATAATGGTAGCGCGACTGTGTTCGATCCAATGGTGAAGCGCGAAAATGAAGGATGAAATGCATCGTTACAAAATGATACCCCAGCTCTTCTTGCTCAAGACCTTTAGCGTCGAGCTCGAGAGCGATGTCGAGTCCCCAGGGCTCTCCTCAGGCAAGTACTGAAGTTGAACATAACGTTTCTTCTCTTTTCTTTCTTTCTTCTTTTCTTTTATTATAATGGCATAGCTTCCTTTCTGAACACTCCCGGGCTTTCCTGACCACAGCTGCTGCATGCTGCTGCTGGCTTGACAAGTAGCTCAAATAAAAAAATAAAAAACAATAACAAAAGAAATTTGAAGTATGTGCACGATGGCGTGGTCGAATCTCGGTCCCACAACACATTAGCCGTCCGATACTCTATCCATTAGACCACAATGGCGTGTTTTCTTAATTTTTGTCTTTAATACGTGAAGAAAAGAAACAGAACTTGCACACTTACTCAAAACTCATCAGCTAAACAAACACATGCCTCTCTTAAGTGCTGTCAGTCGATCCGAAGGAAGCTCCTGCGTAGCATACACACTTCTTACGCAAAATTCGGTTTTGCGAAAGCAGGATCTAGTAGACTGCGGACTTTTGACATGTCGACCTAATAGTCTATATCTCCGAAGTCTGTACAAACCCAGCAGCACGAACATGTCATATGGAGGACTACCGGTACTCCTATTCAACAAGACACCTATAGCTGAGCAGGGCGAGGTGTCTGTGTCCTTTTTTTTTCTTTTAGAATCGCTCGCTGGAGATTGTCCCGAAAAAGAAAATACAGCAGCTTTACAGTCTATAAAACAGTAATGTAAGGTATTGGCGCGTTGACATAATCAGTAGGGTTTCTTTTTTCACTACGCGGGACCAAGTAACCCCTTTGAATTTGACCCAGCTTGAACAGGAAGTGTTTTCAAGTGTAATTTATCGAAAAAAGGTTTTTTCGCTCCCCCTTAGGCCCCAGTCGCGCGTATACTTCTATCGCGCCACCCGTCGACTGTGTGTAAGTTTTATTCGGATGATTGTTGCGTGCGCCAGATTGTGTAGTACGGTTGTGCGTGAGCACACGTGCGCGTGCTGCAGCTTCGTTTATGCCAAGGACGCATGAATTAAACGGTCAAATTTTTTTAGTATTCAATTAACCGCTTCAAGAAAGCTGTGCCTCACATAGATTCCGAGACGTGTGTTAGATCTGCATAATGTATTTTTTTTCTTCTTTCCTTTCAATAATGGTGGATGTTAGCAACTTGCTCGCATTCAGTTTGATGCGTCCGAACGTGACGCAGTTCATGTAACAGAACTGTCGGCACATTTCCGCCGAATCTTTATGCAATGACAACAGCGCCAAAGTCCACAGCCTAGCGAGCGGTAGACATATCAAGGACGCGGCTTACATTCGCTGCAACGCATCTAATCCCGTATCACGACGCAAGAGCACCCGAGATCTGAAGATGCCGAAGTGCGTATGCTTCGCATTTCTATCATGAATGCGGGCGATATGGATCGAAAGCGCGGTCATCCCGGAGCTTGATCTCCGAAAAGCTTGAAGTGTGTAACGCTCAGACGAGCGATGAAGCTTCGATTGTTGTTCCCAGTTATTTGCCTCCGCGTAGCGACGGGTATCGGCGATACTGAGGTGATAATTGATGAAAGTGTTGTTGAGCCGCATGTCCGGAGCAAGGGGGTCCTTATAGCAAAACACAGGCGCTTGACTGACACACGCACTGTCTGCTCATCCCAGATGCCCGTGTACGCACCGTGAAGGACGAGTTCCCGTTTTCGCTTCCGGCGGCTCATGTCGAGATGGGGCAGAAACTTATGACGGAACGCTTGATCGATTGATTGCCCTTGATTTGCACCTTTATAGTTGCACCATCGATGTCTCGTTGTAAACACAGCGCACGCGAGAACTGTACTTTCATTACGATATCAATTATATGGACATTCATTAGGAATTCTTGCCGTCGTCGTGACCGTGAGGTTCCGTATATATGTAGGTATATATATGGTATATGCCACGCCATGCTATAAATGACATGCAGTATATGCTGGTTATATTGTCACACCATTCTATTACTAAGGTTCCTCATACCACGTCTTACATTCCTGACAGAATCATTTCTCAGAATTTTGAGAATAGCAGCCCACAAATAAATGTCATGAAACAAAACACTGACAGCGCATGCCTTTTATCTTGAAACTTCGCAGAGTATTAAAAGTGTGAAACAATAACAATTCTGACGCCTGAAAATAATGTCTAATTTTATTGGCGCTGCTGTGCACTATGTCATGGATAGGCCAGGAAAGAACTTTGAAACATACTCGATACAGAGAAGTGGTGGTAAGGTCGCTAAGAAAGACGTTGGCTTTAATTAATCAACATAAATAAAACTGTCCGATGAGAGAATTCAAGCAGAGGACCCCCAGCAGAACCGCTCGTTTTTACTTAGCTTACGTTTACTTCAGTTCATACTGCCATTACAGCTACGAGGCCTACACTTCGCGTAATATTTGAACACGTTCCATTGGCATTCAATTATTCGCCCTTTTGGCAAAACTAGGTTATTTTTTCATGTATGCGCATAGCTTATATGCCGGGAAAGGAGCTGCCTCAGGGACATACAGAATCTCTTATTTCAATAACGTTGACTAGACACAAATTTAACGTCGCTAAGTCATTCGAGATAATCATCTCAAATAGTGTGAGATGAGCTTGGTCATCTTGAGATCATCCGGGAGACTAAATCAGAGAGCCTTGCCATAAGGGAGACTTACCATCGACTGGGTATGGTAAGTGGAGGTGTTTCTATACTGCATTCGAAATATTGTCTCCCTTCATATTTTCTTCACCTGCATTCGCCACATGCGTCTAACTGCGTTTTGCTAAGATTCCAAAGCTGGGGCCGTACTTTGTAAGGATTCTATTGTTCCGATTCTATTCATTGCTATTTCTTATTCGCGCCGACTGGTCGAGGCATCAGCGAGAGAGGGGGCGTGGCTTCGTTTCAATTATTTGCGAAGGGCAGAAAGAATGGAAAATAAAAAGGAATTCTTAAAAAATAAGGTCACGTTGTCTTGTGCGCATTTCTAGAGAACGTTTTAGAAGGTCTAGCCGATGCGAAGCTAAGTGCCCTTCTCTGAAGTACATATGGTTCATTGAGAGGGAGAGAGAGAGAAGGGAAGACAGAAAGGCAGGGAGGTTAACTAGACTGAGTCCAGTTTGCTACCCTACACGTGGGGAGGGGAATGGGGAGTGAAAGAGGGAGAGAGAGAACTTAGGTGTAGGATGTCTACAGTCTGGCACTCGAGTCTGTTGCCCTCAGGTAGCGAAAAAGCGCTCGAACTGCTTTCTGGGCCAGTGAACTATGAGGCCAGGCCCCCAAGATCTTCGCTTCCGTAAATGGCCTGTCATCCAGTCTATTTAAGGCACACTGGAGAGTCTCGCGTTGATTATCGAAGCGAGAACAGTGGCACAGAAGGTGACTGATGGTCTCTTCACACTTGCACTTAGCGCACATTGGTGAATCCGCCATTCCAATACGATAGCTGTAGGAGTTGGTGAATGCTACTCCTACCCACAGCCGACACAGCAGTGTTGCGTCACGTCGTGGAAGGTTCGCTGGTAATGTAAGTTTCAGTGATGGGTCGAGGCTGTGTAAACGACACTTAGAGTTCTGAGGTGTATGCCAGCAACCTAACGTGATTGTACGAGCGAGACTGCGAAGCTCTCTTGCAGCGTCGACTCTGGATAAAGGTATAAGGAGTGTCGGTGAGCCAGCCTGGGCACGTCGGGCAGCGTCATCGGCGAGGTGATTACCAACGATGCCACAATGTCCCGGCAGCCACTGAAATATGATATTATGTCCTCTTTCAGAAGCGCAATGGCAGGTTTCGTGGATTTGTGACACCAGCTGTTCATAATTGCCACGTCGTAAACTTCTCAAGCTCTGGAGGGCTGCTTTCGAGTCACAAAATATTGCCCATTTGTTGGGCGGTTCTTTTTCAATGTATTCGACAGCAGCGCGAAGAGCGGCCCGTTCAGAGCCTGCTGATGTCGTTACGTGTGTTGTCTTAAACTTGATGACGACCGATTGAGATGGTAGAACAACGGCGCCCGTAGAATTTTCCGAGACGGAACCATCCGTGTAAACATGAATTCGGTTAGAGTATGAACAATGCAGAAGTTCCAATGTGACCTGCTTGAGAACCGCGGTGGTCAGGTTAGCTTTCTTCACTATTCCTGGAACAGCAAGGTACACAGGAGGCTTCTTCAAGCACCACATAGGGGATGGCGTTCTTGTTGCGGGTGAGTGCCTCAAAGACAAAGAGTGCCGGTTAGCCGCAATTGATCTGGAGAACGCTGCCCTGGGTCTTTTCTCAGGCAATCGAGCGAGATGGTGGTCAGGGACTCTGGATATATGGCGAACATGCACCCGGAGCGCGTCGATATCTATATAGGTCCTTATTGGGTGGTCTCTCGCGGTGGCAATTGTTGCCACGGTTGAAGCATTTCGAGGTAGCCCCAGACATGTTCGAAGGGCTTGGCCTTGAATGCTCTGTAGAACATGGATGTTAGTTTTGTTAGCATTGGACAACACTGGTGTGCTGTATCGCTAGTATCCTAGGAAGAGCGTGCTGTATAGTTGAAGCATAGATGCCACGGATGTGCCCCACGTTTTACCGGCAAGAAACCTTAGTATATGGGAGATAGAAGTAAGCCTCTTCTTCAAATATGTGATGTGGGGGCTCCATGAAAGGTCTCTGTCTATAATAACGCCTAGGAATCGGTGAGTTTTTGCGTAGGAAATTGGTTGGTGGTCAATAGAAATGGGGTACCAGGTCATGGGCTTGTGGGTAAAGGCGACTAAGGCGCACTTCTCGGTCGAAATGCTGAGGCCTTGCGCACGCAGGTACGATGATGTTAGGGTCACTGCTTTTTGGAGCCGTGCACGCACCTGGAGACGTGTAACTGCCGAGGCCCATATGCATATGTCGTCAGCATATATGGAAAGGTTTACTGTATGTGGTAGAACGTCGGCAAGGCCAAGGATTGCAAGGTTGAACAAAGTGGGGCTAAGAACCCTACCCTGAGGGACGCCACGGCAAGTGTAATGGTCAGCAGTTCGGCCATCTGCACTGTGCACAAAGAAGGATCTTTTGAATAGATAGCTCCGAATCCACCGAAACATGCGTCCACCTATTCCATTATTTTCCAGGGCATCAAGGATGGCTTCATGCGTTACATTATCATAGGCGCTTTTCACGTCGAGGAATAGTGCAACCGATATACGCTTGTGGTGTTTTTCCTGTTGTACAGACGAGACTAGGTCGATGACGTTGTCAATAGAGGAACGGCCTCTTCTAAAACCAGCCATGGCATCGGGGTATACGTTGTGGCGCTCAAGATACCATTCTAGGCGGGTGAGAATCATTCTTTCCATGACCTTCCCAACACAGCTGGACAGCGCAATGGGTCGGTAGGACGCTAGGTCAAGTGGCGACTTTCCAGGCTTCAGGAGTGGTATCAAGCGGCTGGACTTCCACCGCTCAGGAACGACGCCATCATTCCATGACTGGTTATAACATTCCAGCAGTCTGCTTCGGCCATCTTCACCTAGGTGGCATAAAGCAGCGTAGGTGATGCCATCTGGTCCTGGCGACGATGAGCGCCTGCATGAGGCCAGAGCAGCGTCCAATTCCTCAAGTGAGAAGGACACATTCAATTCTGGGAAGCGTGTCGCAGGAACCTCACCCAGAATTTCACTATTGATGGTGACCACATTGCCCGCAATCTTCACATAGAAATCTTCGGCTATATCGACCTGTGAGCGGCCTTGATGGAGGGCTAGGGCTGAGAATGGGTGTCGTTGCTGTGGAGACGAGCCAAGGCCGCGCACCGTCCTCCATATGATAGACAGAAGCTTGCGGGGGTCAAGTGATTCGCAGAACGTCTTCCACCGTTGTTCCTCCAACCTGTCCATACGACGTTGGATTTTCTTCTGTATACGTCGAGCGACTCTAAGGTCATGAATTGACTTCGTGCGCCTGTATCGCCTCTCGGCTCTTCTGCGAATCGTTCGAAGTCGCTCAAGTTCCATGTCAAAATCCGTACGCTTTTTAGCAGATGTAAATGTGTACTTAGACGATTCCAGTACACTTGTAATAAGGTTTTCAATGGTGCCGGTAAATCCTTCTTTGCATGCCTCTTCCACCTTTGTCTTATACGTTGACCACCTTATATATGCTTGTCGGGAAGTACAAGAGGAGAAGCTTCCAAATCCAGTGATACTTAAGTAGGTGGGAGTATGGTCACTACCATGAGTCTCGATGTCAGAGAACCATCGAACATTTTGACCAAGTTGCCGTGACACCAAGGTCAAATCTGTACTTGCATGGTTCATTGATATTTCCCGCTCTGATAAGGGGGTTTCCGACCTCGCCACCTATTAACTTGTCTGCCGCAAGTGAGAAAACGTGAGAAAGTGAGACAACCGAAGAAAAGCCTTTCTTCTATTTAGGAGATATTTTGGCGCGCAATAACATCCTCTCATTTATTTCAATGAAAGAGAACATGACTGTGCTATTATGGGCCATTATGAAGTATGATACTTTATCACCAAAATTTATCTGATGCTCTTTTACAGATAGAGAGAAGACAACGCTAGTATAGTGGGTAGCGCCTGTACTATAACGTATTATTATTATTACGTGTACATCCGTTTGCTTTTTGACAATAACCGCTTGTCGCCGAATTGTCAATGTTATATATCGATTTGACTCTCGGCGTAAGGCGTGCTGTGCCAACATTGTTACTATTTCTGCTTTCTTTCTTTTTCTTTCTTTATTTCTTCCTTTATTTATTTATTTATTTATCTATCTATTTATTTATTATTTTTTTATGTAGTTGTATTTTATGCTAAATGTCCATACATCAAAGTGAGAAAATGTAGAAATATCCCTGACTGTCTTAAATTGCGCAGAAAAGATAAAAAAAATTCCTCCGTAAGCAAGCAAGTGCATTGACCCGCACTGCACTTGCGGCCTTCAGTGCAAGGAGTATAGAATTACGAGGCCAAAGCAACAGAAACCCCTTATTTACTGCGGCGGCTCTTATTTCTTATCAGCTAATTCACGCACGTTCGCCGAGAGCCGCATGAACTTGGCGCTGAATAAATTCTGACACTATGTTTTACGTTATGCAGCCCCTCTTGGTCTGCGCGCAACCGATGGTACTTGTGCACTGAAATGAATTTTTTCAAGCCCATGGTAGCATATCTTTTTTTTTTCATTTGTTTTCTTGTTCGAAATGTACCGTATTTTACGGATGGCAGTACGCGGACTGCATATGTTTTAATGCTGAATTTCTATTCGGTGTGGCCTGCCTACGGGCGGGAAATGTCCTTACGAAAATTAACTTAGATGTTTGTAGATTATCTATAGACTTCTAGTACACCGCTTTGAGCGGTGAGGGCTGCTGCGTGTACATGCCTTTCCTTTCAGCTTTTCTTCCCGCTTCCTTCTTTAAGCTTGAAGTCGCGGTCTCGATCCCGGACTCGGCGGCCGCATTTCGGTGGGATCGAAATGCGAAACCGCTCATGTAGCTACTATGTCTAGGCACAAGCTAAAGGACCCCAGCTGTTCAACATCAATCTGATGTCGCCCAACTACGGCGTGTCTTGTAGGCAGGTAAAATCCTTCATTTACTTTTTTTTATGCGATTAGCATTCTTAGATTACTTCCTACACTTTGTGGTTTGTGTTGTGTTTCTATCTTCTTTACTATGGTGATATCTCTAATTAAAGGAAACGCTTGGCAAGCTTCGGCATTGACTGGTATGAAGCTTGGCCCCCGAGCACAGCAGCCCGATGCTGTACCCGATCGGCCACGATCACAGGCTTGGGTAACGAGGGATTAATTCTCAGCGTTAGCCCGCACCTACGCGCCACTGATACAATCTTGGAGGCCACGCAGCAGGAGGGGGACCTCGCGTGCGTGCCGCTAGATGGCGCAGCGCGTTCGGGGGGAAGGGGGGGGTTTCATGATAACATAACCTGAAATGACTATTTACCAATCCACTGAATGATGTCTCTCCCACCACCAAATTACACCTACGCCACGACTTGATTGCTAATCGCCTTAAAGACGATAAACATCCCCCAAGGAAGGGTTTTACTTCAACGTTTCGTTCCTGCTTCCTCCTCCTCCTACACAATAGGGTAGCAAATCAGGTGCGACCTGGTTCATGTACTTGCCTCTCTCGTTCTTTTTCTAAAATTGCCTTTTGGCGATACAAATCCTATTTTGCTGTGTATCTTTCTCCTTAAGTACATTTCTTCGCGTGATAGTGCTCTTTCACTTCCTAATGGTCTTGAGTGCAGCTTATAATGTGTACGCTATCAATGGTTCTTTTCTATTATTCTTCTATTTTTGTATGATACACTGGCAAAAATTCGCGTATACAGTGTGATTACCTGCCAAAACATGAAGAAAAACCTCATTAAGCTATTCTACTTTCAATATGATCGCTGAGATAATAAATCATTTGATTCTATTCTTTTTTTTTTCTTATACCTTACGAAAACAACCTCGGACTATTTGCTGGGCTAGAAGCCGTGGTTTATATCTTCACAGAGGCCAAAAACCCCATCTGGTTCACATACTAATAAGAGCTTAATATGGCATCAATATACTGAATTACATAATTCTTCGCTAACAATGTCTATAACAGAATTAATTCTTGTTTGCTGGATGGATCGCATCATGCACTTTCTTTTTATTGACATGTTAAAAGGCAATGTTGGCGCACGAATTAGGCGCCGACTACTCGATCCTTGGCTCTTGGACAGGTGGTACAGTTACATGCATAGTTTTGTATACTTCCGCGCATAGCTTTGTAGAGCAAGAGGATAAAAACACTTAATGCACGCATAACGACGTTACCACATGGCAGTATAAAACAGCAACAACACATTACAAAAAAGCTCTCAAAGCTACAATGCGAAGAGCAGTAACATCCCATAATAGAACGGTACAAAGAACGCTATCTTCAGCAAAAATTATTTTCTTTTTTTGACATACGGTAATAACAGTCATCAATGCCACCGTCTTCAATAACTTTTTTTATGCTATATAAACACACTGTTGTGTGACCTTTGTTGTCCATAGGTGCTTACTTCGATTACGTGATATACGGCCTAATGTTATTGAATCAATCTAAGTCGGCGTTTTGCTTTTCGTATCAAAAGGCGGACATTCAAGAAGGAGATGTTTCCGTCAACAAAGCCGCAACGCCACTGCGGAATTTCAGAGCGGTCAATTCTGCCTAAAAATTGTTCCGTGTAGGTGGTGCCAAGCCAATTCTTTCCGATAACGGTGATTGCTCCAGTTATATTTCCTTTTCTGCGAGTCAAGTGTTCCGCTTTAATAGCGGACCCCATGCTGTAGATTTACACTGTACCTTTTCTTTCATTATTTATTTACACACTCTATCTTCTGCTTTGGCGCAAGTGGTCAGTGCTGATTTTTCGGTCGCCGCCGCGGAACTTTCGCAATAATACCGTTAGTCTCCAGAATTTCGCCGTGTCACCCTTTACGTTAGCAGTCAGTACATAAATTTCAACGTGCGAACGCCAACAAATGCCGTGTTAGACAGCACGGATTCTGGTCTAGCCGCACTGTTCGTGGACTTTTTTTGAAATTTTTTGTCTGCGCTCCTGACGTCACGTTATTCATGTCAGTTAAAGCATTTGCATTGAACTGAATTGAATAATATGAGACCGAAAGTCTTTAAGTGAGGTTATGTTCACTTTTATCCTTTGATGCTAGGTAATGTTACTCTAGCTTGCAACTCTTATGAACGGTTACGAATAGGACCGGTCGTAAAGTATGTGCATAAGGTCACCAAATATTGGTCAATAAAATGTGTAATGTTGATAAATACGTCTACAGACGCTCTGTGTAAAGTTCACAGAAAAGAAAACGTTTATAGATCTTAGCGGCACAAGTAAATGCTTTAGTAATACATGACTCGTGTTAGTGTCCTCATTAGAGCATAGCTGGAGCAGCTGCGTTTATTCCTATAATTAAAGCATTTTTTAACACAAATGTAATATTGATAATGTGGCGTTGTTGCCACCGCGTGTATAATAGTTCCGGTTGCTGTCATTGCAAGACCTTGGTGAGCGCTTCTTCGTGAACTTATAGTCAATGGCTTTGTTGAACCTTTGCTAGGACAATCTGCTAATTAAGAAAGCAGCTGTGCGGAAATACGGCAAACTGTACGATGACGATGCCTATCGTTAATTCGGCCCTTAATAAAGTGTCACTTTCAGAATTGTCACTGTCCCGCTAAAATGTAATGCTGACAGCGGTCCCTTCGATTGCTAACACCTATTTTTTCCCCACGTACACACTTTATTTAGGCCATGGTGATCTTGTGCCAGCTACTGAAAAAGATGTGTTCTTTTAGGCCATATTACCTTCTTAGTATTACTACAAGTGTGTGCAATATAACAAAAGTTATGGTCAGTTATTGAAGCCTGGTCAGCAAAAGGGCGCAGCAGTATTTCACAACTAAGGATTTGCTTTGCTTTTTTATTAGTTCTTGCAGTTACGAAAGGAAACCGCATAAGCAAGAACATTTGGGAAGTATTGTGTCTGCCGTTCATTACTAAGATCAATACCTCCATGCAGTCAGATTCATTGCAGTTAAAACGCGTAAATATGATATTGATGAATATGCGTTCAATCTTCTTGCATGCATTATCCATCTTCTATGCAATAAATTGGGAAAAAAAGAGGGAAATTTATCTGAGGCTTAACCGGACAACAATATCCGACTTGATAGCAGTTAATCTCCATTCTGCACCTCATACACGTCTTAAAAAGTTTTTTTTTTCCGTTTTTACATTTTTGTTCGTGCATATGCGTAAGGTGCTTTTTGTTTATAAACCAATATGTACTCGCTCGCTCGCGCTTTTCTAACTTCCAGTACACCCATGGCGCTCTAATTATCAGCAACATATGAGCTGTGCGTAACTCCATACAATAATGACAGAAGCTAAGAGCGCAAGAAAGCACTTTATACGCGCACTCATCGCTGTAAATGAGTTGTTAGTATGGACGCCCGCAAAAAACTTCACAGTGAATAAAATGAGCGTTCATTCCTTCGTTCTGCTTGGTCATGTGCTACAAGACTAGCACTAGAGGCGCTGGTTATTCACGTTAAGCTTTAACGAGATTAGCATTCCTATAGGATACTTCACGTGCTTTCCGGTATCTGTCTATGCTCTTGCCGATATCTAACCGTTTTCCTCTGACGCCAACTTGGGTCACTGGACATGTACCACTAGGTGTGCGCCACTTTTCCGTGAACCTCTTGGACGCCTCGGAAGGTAGTGCTGCGTGTAAGTAACACAGAAAGTAACAATTCTCCCACAGAGATTGGATTCCCAACAGAAGTAGAAAACACAGCCGCCACATATCTTCCAAGATCAATTAATCTAGTATTTCTTTCCAGTGCAACATCAACAACACAAAATGCTCGACGTAGAATGTCTTCAAAGTCCGTTCGCCCTTCGCAGATATAGACTTTGAAGTACTGAGCATATAGACTTTGAAGTCCTGTGCATCATCAGTATTACACTACTCTCCTGAATTACTGCGAGCGTACTATCCCGCTCAGTGTGAGCTACGATGCTAAAGCGCGTGGGAAGGTGGTCTCACGTTGCATAACTCATACTTAGCACGATAGTACTTGCTACATTCGCCCAGTGGGCTCACGCCACTTGCGAGAGCGAGAACGCTCTGCGCTGGGTGATACAGCAGGGATTGCGCCATAACGCATTTAGGCCAAAAAAAGCACCGGAAAGCAGCCGGCTTTTACTGCTTGCGCTCACTGTCGGTGGAGCTCGGCACTTAGGACAGCTTCGGGGGCGGCTAACACGATTACGCCGCAACGGGGAGCTGGGGTAGCAAGCAGCACGCATATTCGCCTCCACGATGAGCCATATAAGCCATCCAAACAAAAATGCGTAACGGTGCAATCTCTAACCGAGCAGCCTCCAGTGATATTCAAGTTCATTTCTGAGATGTAGAGAAAGAAGAAAAACGTTGCGCTTCACCCGTCACTAATGCGTAACATGTGCAATGCACGTGCGGTGTCTATACGTACGTGGGCAGAAACTACATAGAAGCGAGCAAGAGTGGTGCGTGGGATTTTTGCCAGAATCATGACCTAAACTGCGCGAAAAGGCTCCATGCGGAAATAGCGTGGTCTGGTTCCTGTTCCAAAAGTATGTGTCACCTTTTTCTCTTGGAGGCTTTCGTTGGTACAGTATAGCGTGTTTGCAGTTGCCACGTTCTTGCGTTACGCGCGTGGTATCTGGTTTTGTTCCATTTCGCGTTAGCCACATCAAAAGTATTGCTCGACATACCTTCGAGGCCATAACCGAAGGCAATATTGAAGCTCATGATATATGCGTAAGGTGCATCGTTGTCGGGCGATAGCTGGCTTCGCGAGACCGTTCTGAGCACGTCGTATTAAAACCGTTTTTTCGTATTTTTCTCATAGCTTGCCGCCGTCTTGAAAATGTGAACTCTTGATCTGCCTAACTAGTACTGCCTTGACGAACACAAGTCCTCTTGTCGAAACGTTGTCTCCTGCTTTCACCTTGTTCTAGTTTTGCTCATAGTACTGTTATATGACACATGTGACATATTGCATATGTCATTATCACGTATGTACTTCATCTGCTAAACGACTCGAGAAGAGAGCAGCAGACGAGGCTTTTGGACGCTGTAACCACGTAATCGCTGTTCAGGCTAGTAATGATCACAAGTTATATCAACAAAATTAGACGAAGGATCCACTGTAACATGCATACTTGAAGCGGTAAACTATGTGAACAGTGGAGGCCTCGGGCATCGAGCCAACGTTTCAACGAGGTGACTTGTCTTCTTCAGGATCACTTGCTGTGACGTTGACTGCAGCCCAAGATTCCGTTTTCTTTTTTTTTTTTTGCCCACTATTGAATCTCATAAGAGGAAGCTTTACCATGCGAGCTCAATACACAGAAAACTTTAAATAGTTTTGCCAGGCTCGTTTTGCTCCACTGTCACGTGCGGACCCACCAAGCGAAATGAGCAACCAAGTGTTCAAGGACACGAAGCAGCCACGTCTTGAAATTATACTTCGTTTGTCGCTATTGAAAACGATATGTCGACAACCTTAAGCTACGGATTGATTTCGTATTACCTAAACGCTGAACGCGTTACAAGTATTGAAAATAGCGGCGTAGTCGTTGTGAGGGGAAACGTGCAGCGAGCAAAGGAAATAGGAGGAGGGAACGTCTCTAATCAACCTCAGAAAATTGACTAAGCCCCGTGCGAAAAGTCGGGAACAGCTTGCGAGCAGCTGGAACACTCCCTCTGCTTCTCTCTACCGCCACCACTCCTTTCGTAGTTTTTAACAGGAGGCTCAAAGTAACCTCGAAATTAAATCACGTCTACTCCACTGACTTAAACAGCCTAATGTCGGGACGTGCAAGCTGTGGAAAGCAATCAAAATAAATACTTAAAGAAACCAAGAGTGAAAGAAAGAAAGAAAGAAAGAAAGAAAGAAAGAAAGAAAGAAAGAAAGAAAGAAAGAAGAACAAAGCAATGGGTTAATGTGCTGGCCGATGGACCAATTGAGCTGCTGCTGGTCTCTGTTGAAAGTAAAGCAGTTGAAGGTACTAAAGAATGATGCGGGTTGAAATGGCATCCTTCTTACAGTATTATTAACTATTCGCTACACGACATGCAGAGCAGCCAATTGAGCGATATAAAAATGCACAAAACGCTCAATGTATTGAACAACCGCAAAGACGCTTACTTACGGCCAACCATCAGCGCTACGCAGTCCGCGCTGCTGCAGGGTAAATACAAACTGTGTTCGTGTGCTCGCGAACTACCATTGTACTTTGGCGTACCTGCACAGCTTGCTTCTTCAGATCACTCACATTCAGTACAGCCACGATGGTGTCACCCACAGTCCACACGGGTTCTATCCGCATCACTCCTGGTAATTAGTTTTGCGCGGCCCTTGAGGCCGCCCGCTAATGAAATATTTTCTCCCGAGTGGGCCGGGCGTCCCCGCGATTCTGAGTGGCGAGACCACCTGACATATCGGCCCACTCTCTCGGAAGACTGGCTCGACGGTAAACACCGCTGCGGTTAGCTCCTGCATCCTGTTAGGTCTCAGTGAAGTTAGGCTGATACTCGTTTTCGTTTCTGTCACTCCGAGTTTCCTCTTCTTTATTGCGCGTCTTCTGCGTTCTTCATGACCGCCTTTTCGTGGCATACTCACAGCACATGTTGCAGTTATGTTGGTTTCGCTGCGGAGCTAGATGTAGACATCCTGCGTGGACTTCCCCCAACTCCCTTTCTTTTTTATTAATATAACTGAAGAAAAATATAAACGTGGAGATTTAGTCACACTGCAGAGGTTACGACTAGTCATTTGCACTTAACAGTAATATAAAAAAAATATATAAAAACAAACGTCACAAATCAAGAAAATAAGGTTCCTTGAAAGCTAAGAAGAGTAAACGTCATTCAGATGCACAGTTCCTGTACACTATAGGGGAGGGGACAAAGATGTAGCCGTGAGGCTAGCAAAGTCACGGTCCCTACCAGTGCATAGGATAATAATGGAAGGCCACTTTAGTACTAGGAATGAAATCAAAGGATCCACCTGGTCATCGATCCATGTCAAGTAGTTTCTATACGACGTCAAATTTCCTTTGTGCATCAAAGAAATAACAAGCTTTGCCTGCGGTAAGCTTCGCGAGGTGAGCTTGAGCTCCGGTCTGGAAGTGCAAGTCCGACTCGTCCGGATGGCTCAAGACGCCGCCGGGGCCCAAGGACTCCTGGCTGCCCCCTAAAGGGCGAAGAAGACAGAAAAGGATCTCCCACCCCTTCCCCTTCCCTTGACCACATCCCGGGCAAACAATAAAGTTGTTCTCTCTCTCTCTCTCTCTCTCTCTCGTCTTGCTGCCTATGCTCAACAGCTTCATTTCTTCTTCGGTCATCTTTTTGCCGCCGGCGTTCTATGCTGAAGCTGCTGAAAACAGTAGCCCCACACTTGGGCAGCACGTCGGCGCTGGCTCAGTGCACATCATTAACGGTTTTCACTTCAAAAGCTGAGCCGGCGCGCATTCGAGGGTTCTTTGGAAAAGTTCTTTGTGCGGTGTTTGCCAATCCGATGAGCAGGTTTCGAGTAGCACCTTCATGGTACATCGTCATATTAAAACAGCTCATATATATATATATATATATATATATATATATATTGGTCAGAATACAGACTTTAACGGTGAAATAAGATTTTAAGGAACATTTTTTTGTACCTAGGCTTTGCTACAATTTATTACCTTTAAATTTGAGGAGTTGCGTCATCGGAAGTGCTGCCGCCTATCACAGCGTCGTCGTCAGTGCTGCCAAATAAGTTTACCTCTTCATTTTTTTTTTCTTTTCGAAGGCTTACCTTGAAATACTAATTAAACGCTTTAACTTGACTCGGTATTTGCCTTCAGTGACCCTTTAAATAAAGTTCTGGTACTTGTTAACCGCACACAATTGTAGATATGGAATAGATTGTTACTAGACTACTTATAATCCTTGCAGCAGGACATAACACACTTGAGCACAAGCGCTGTGAATGACCACGGGCGCCCTCATGTAACTTGAGCTTAAACCAGGGCACACTGACAACCTAAGAACTATAGCGCAATGTGCCATTCGAAGCTACTTACATGCACTAAATTACCAGAACACTAGAGGAAAAGGAGACATCAATATAATCTCTGTTTTCACAAGCTGAAGTTTAAATAGGATAAAGGACTGAGGAGGGAGGAGCAGTGAAAAGACACGATACACGTTTCAGCAGGTTAGCAAGCACAGACACGATGCGTTTCACGGTTGCCGTGGCTTCGATCTTCTTTTAATCTTCACTTGCAACTCTTGCCGCTCGTACAAGCTAAATTGCACGCCTGTAGTATAACACACATTCTACCGCCTGACATACTCTTTCTTCGTGCAACCACTTCTCGTTGTGACACTGCATGCGCTGTTATACTTAGAGTTAGTGCCCTTTGTGGCCTTCCCATCGATGTCGTCTCGGAGGTCGTGCGAATGTCTTTAGTGAAAGTCAGGCGATCGACAAGAAGAAGGGAGCGACACGGTGGCCGTGAAGATTCGCTTTGCACATTGATGAGGTGGATCGGTTGCCTAGGAAACTGGGAGTGCAAGCACCCTGTCGCGGGACCTGCTTCTGCTTTATTGGTCCTTCGGATAAGGTAGAAGTAAGAAGCGGTAGACGCGTGGCTACAACAAAATATTCGCCCGTGGCCTCGGTGACTCCCCCCCCCCCCCTCCCCCTGCTAAATCCATCCTTTATGAGAAACCCGAAGACTGAAAAACATTTTTGTCCACGCATGCTATACCCAAGGCGTTGGTCTGACAAGCGTTCCTTCGAATCTCGACATGGGAAGCGATACGTGGGGCACATATCCCGTTATCTCAGTGTTTGTCTAGAGGGACAACGTAGACAACATTTCTTGACAAAATTCAATTCCTAGATAGGACCACAGGAAATGCTGGCCAGTGACTCTGTGATATGGTTCATGGCGCTTTTCCAAGCAGAGACGTATGCGTCAAGCTATATCTTGGAATACGCAAAAAGCCTTTATCTGCACCTACATAAGGGCCGTTGTTATTAGCTACCGTACTTCTCTTTGTTGTTCAGTGGGTTTCGAAGGAAGAAAGGTGAGAGGAGGAGGGGGCTTGTGATGCGAGGAAACCTTCTTTCCCAAACCTTCTAATTTCTATGCCCTCGTTGGCAAACTTGTTGAGCAGAAGTAAAAAAAAAACTTACTAATTAAAAATCTGCGACTGCAACGAGGCACTTTGGATATGCAGATTAAAAAAAAAGACAGCCTTTTTCATTTTGTAAGCGTCCATCCATCTAACAAGTGATTGCAACTAAAGAAGGGTTTGCTTTGCTTTTGAACCTATATGTACAAGTCAAACAAAAATGTTACAAGAGGATTTCTTTTGTTCGTAACTTTAAAGCTATTCTTTACTCTGGTTTAGGAGGTCTCTTCTTTGAAGGCTACTGTCTGCCATATGTACCTTCAAATGAGTTATAAAAAAACTTTTCTCTTGTGACAGAAAGTTACACTTCATGCTTGCACTGGTGCCAGTCACTTTCTTTGAAGCCGCGTATCTGTCATGTTTTTCATAAGAATAAATAAATAAATAACCATCGAAGGCGTAAAAGCGTGCATTGAAATGTAGGACGCAAAAGACCTCGTTCGCCAAATGCATCCTAGACGGCGCCACATTAATTCATAGCAGCAAAACAGAGACATCACTTAAGCACGTAGTACCTGCGTTTTGCCAAGTTCGTCAAAGAGCGCGCGACGATTGATTGTGTACGAGAACGGGCCGTAAAGTAATGACTCCGTACTCAAGTAGGACCTAAACTTGTTAATGCGAGAGCGTTAAGGGCCCCGTGTCGGAGAAAATTCGGCATCGGCCTCCCGCGCCCGGCATCCCGTGTTGGACGTCCCTTCGGCAAAAAGAATTTCGCACCACGCATATCTAACGACGCAGGCCCCCCATATGGCGCAAGGAAATTACTTCAGTAATTGAATTTCTCAAGGCAAAATACACAGAAAGCTCGTAAAGTACGACTTACACACAACCTACGGACATGATAGCGTCGGATTGTAACTCGAATATACGCGAAAACATAATTCTTTTACGCGAAAAAAAAAAAAGCCACAAACCCCTTTTCTAGCGTTTCTACCATTCGTAGAGCGCCCATGGCGGTCGCTCATCCATGAGCGGCCATCTCAGCCATAAAGCGGCGCGCCCGGTTTCCTGCAACATCTCCAGATGGCGCTCGCCTCCGCCGCATCGCCAAAGCCATAGAATTAGTATAGCCGACTCTAGACGGAAAAGCTGGCCCGAAAAAGTGGGAACTGCTAGGGCGCAGCCCTGTTGCTACAGGTCAATGTGGCCAACGCAGTTACTATTGAAAGAGCTGAAAACAAGTACAAGTCGCCTTATGCTTTGTCATTTAAAAACGCATACCTGATGCTTTTATGAAAGTGATGCATTGATATTAATTTTACAAAAAGCGCTTGCTAAATGCGTGACATCTAAATCACGATGTGCATTCATGCAATAAAAGATTATACGAATTTTGGTTTCGAATCTCTGTTTTTTTGGATGCGTAGTTGTTTCGTACAGTTTAGATTTGACATGCTATCGCGCGTCAACATCGGACGCTTTGGCACAGTCATGCCTTTTGTGCCACCCAAGACCCGAAGTGCTTTGGCATACACCTTCAAATGTAAGTAAACGAGTGTATCTTCTTGTTCAGAACATCACGCGAGCAGACAGCCGTTGTGATGCATCACAATCGTTTGAGAAGCGTCACAGTAGAGCATTTTTTTACACGCGGAGGTTCCCCTTTGCAGGTTTCTCTTCAGGAGACAATTGCTGGACAGGTGGACCAGCGCACCGGAATTGTACTGGTGAATCCACAAGCAAGTCATAGAATCTGTTTAATTGCACGCTTCGAAGCATACAATTAAATTGTAGATCTTCAAAGGCCACAGCAGAAAAACAGCCTGATGCCGAGTATTTCTGTGCCACGAAGCAATCAAGAAGCGAGTGCCTAATACGGACGAAATCGAGCGCATGAACCCACATATTATTAGCGTAGGCGTTTTATTAACTGTGTAATATTTTCAACACTTCTTTGCATGCCATTTCATGTGGCATATCTTTCTCGTCGCAAATGTGTGCAGCGAATCTATTTGCATGATCAACTCCGGGACTGTGGGACCGTTCACTTGCACTTGATGCTGAATCTTTTACATGTATCCATTAACTGGAGATATGCACATCAGATCCCTACGAGCATTTTCAAAATTCAGTTATTTTAGACAACAAGCACATATGCAATACTGACATAATCTCAAATACCACTAAGCAGCTCGGACAAATCTTTGTTGGGTATACTCGCAGGTAAAATAAGTAGATCATGTGGACAGCTCCAGCTCATTTTCCTTGAATCAGTGTGTAGAAGGGGTATGCAAAAATAATTTTTTCTTGCGCACCGATTATTTTGCTATACAAGCAAGAGAACCCACCACGTTATTGTAACATATGTTGTACATCACACTAAAATGTGCTTTAATTTAGCAAGAGAGATGAGCTACTTTTATGGCTCATTCAGTCAAATTACACTGCAAGCTGCATTCATAAATCTTCTATTGGATTTTGCAAATGTTTAATGAAACATGTTTCTCTGATACGCAGATATGAAGTGGCAAGCCCTTCTGTGTGTTCCAAAGGTAAAATTTAAGATCTAAATTAAACAAGACATTTCTAGTCAGAAACAACAAGCAAAAATGGTGAATGCATAGTATCAGAAGCCCAAGGTACAGAAATTATGAGAAGTGTCGAATGATATTAAGGAAAGAATGGTTTATAAAAATGCAAAACTCTTTGGAAGAGGCCAAGCAAGTTAATATAGGTGGAATACTCTGCAAAATTATGCGAGTAATGGGATGGCAAACCGTTCGCCAAAGGCCATGCTGCTATGCTGCTACGGTTGCCAGATTAAAACTGACTACTATCACCAAGTCTAGCAAGCGTCTCAGGAGCTGGCAACCTCAGCGCGTAGCAACATGGCGGCGCTCTTGTGGTTCCCGATTTCGATGCATGGGCCCTATGGGTAGCTTGTCCTCTAGAGTCAGTATAGTAACTCTATAGCTAAAGCGCCTGAAAAAAAAAAAAAAAGCTAGAGTGGCGCCAACTGCACCCCTTCGCCGCTGCCTCCTCTCCTAGGAACTGCAACAGCGCAGCGCCCCTATGGTGTCCAAAAGGAAACTACGAACGCTAGAGCCACGAGCACGGCCGGGCTCGACTGGCGCGTGCTCGCTAGCGCGGGAGCTGTGTCTTCGTCAACGCCTCCTATATATTATAGGAGGCGTTGGTCTTCGTCTTCGCGGTCCCTCGTGCGCGCGTCGCAGCTCGACTAACTTGATTAACAATCTACAAAACGCACGAGGGAGGAGGTGCCTGCACACTGACACGAATGGCGCTACTTTAGTTCCGCATCGCGGCCCGTGTAACAGGCCTCGTTTCTACCCGAAAGCTCGCCTTCGTACACACCGTTCGCCGCCAACGTTTCCCGGTAAACATTACGGTTACGTAAGCTGCAGTTGCCAGGAAGCGTGAAAAACACTCGGAGATCTTTGAACGCTGTCGCGTTGCACTCGGAGGCGCAGCTTAAGCACCCTCCAAATTTTGCAACTGTATTGTGTCACAGTTTTATAATGAGTGGCTTTAGTAGATTTTTTTGTAACTTTCCTGTGTTTCTCTTCTGTATACCGGCGCGATACGAGCGCAAAAGTGTAGAACAAAATTGTAGGGGACCTTAATGTTTGAATTAGATGTCCCTCAATGGCACTCGCACCTGGGCGTTGGCGTTCTTTATTAAGCGAGTGAACTTCTTTCCCCTGGCATGATATGCGGGCGAGGAGAGAAGGAGAGCGAGGAGGAAGCGCAGCGCGTGCCTCCTGGCGGGGCATAGCCCTCTAGCGAGCGGTGCACGAAGCGCACCTATGGTGGCACGGCGGGACTCGACTCTCTCCTCCAGCGTGGAGGAGCGAGCGAGTCGGGATAGTGGCTAGGAGGGGGCTGTGGTGGTCGGGAGCCGGTGGGCCGCGCAGAGGAGCGATGAAAGTTGTAGGCGGCGCTACCCCCAGCTGGTGTACAGCTTTCGCGGCATTTTAAAAGGGCGGCGCAGGGCAGCTAGCAAGTGCGTCGCGTTCACTTTGCGTCGCGTTTAAATTTTTTATATAATAAGCGAGCATTAGCGAATGGAAGTCCCTGCCGTCCTACATGGCCGAGTTATCAGGTCCTTCAATATTTCACTCAGCACCCCGGGGCTATTTACAAAATGAAAAACATTGATAACACGTACGTGCCTGTCTTTATTTTATTTACATTCGTGGCACGCTATATGTATGCAGTGCTCTTTCTAATATATTTATGATCAGTGTTTTAATGGCTATTTACCAAAATGTTCTATACTGGTCTTCAGTGTACTTGGTTGATTTTTTTAACTATGCTATTCTGGACACCCTGGTTCAAATCAACTCGCTGTTTCTTTTTTATTGTTTTGTTTTTAGTATTATTGTGTTCAATCTGTATTGTTTATAAATTATATTTAAGTACTCACCCGAAATCCCCCCCCCCCCCCCCTTGTTTAATGCCCACTAGAGCCGTTACGGTACTGAAATAAATAAATAAAAATGCGCGGTGCAAACATCACGAAGCTTTTACAGCTCCGAGGTGCATTATTAAAAAGGCTGACACTTTTTCGGAGAGCAGAAAGTGGAAAGATGCGTTATTTGCAACACCGGAACGCGCAGCCAATGTTTAGTCATGCGATTTAAAAATGAAGAAGATCACATTCGAAGGCCGCTCTGAACGAGTTTGTTGTTACTGAAATGCTTAGTGTTAGCTCAAGCTAAAGTGGACCGTGAACACAAAGAACCGAAACGCCGACTTTCAAATTTTGTCATTAGGTAGTGTGCCGCAAATGCAGCCCTTGGGCGCAGAGAAAATCGCGCACGCAAACCGACAAAAACAACACCGGGGCTGCGTGCAATTCACCAGGGAATAACAACACCGTCTCGTTCAGTACACTATCCGCGTCTTGCAGGCGCAAGCAACGTGCCCTTTAAAAAGCTTTAGCTTTGTAAAACATAGTTAAATACATATGCAGGCGCCTTCACGAGCCTCAACATGTACTAAATATTTTAAATTAACTTATGCCGTTTTACGTGCCAAAACCACGATCTGATCATGAGGCGCGCCGTAGGGGGGAACTCCAGAAATTTTCCCCCCTGGGGTTCCTTAACGTGCGCCCAAATCTAAGTACACGGATTTTTTTCGCATTTGACCCCATTGAAATGCGGCCGCCGTGGCCGGGATTCGTTCCCGTGACCTCATGCTTAGCAGCCCAACACCATATCCACCAAGCAACCGCGACGGGTGCACTGAATATTTTCCATCACTGTTTTTGTTGTACAGATCCACAAGACAAGAGGAAACACTTTATTTCATACAGAAATCTACATGCACCGATCAGACCGAGCTTAGCCGGAGGCTCTACTTCACTCTACTTAACTTCAAATGGTTCTGGCGCTCCCTTTGAAGAGCCATGTCTTTGTTCAAAGATTTTGTGAAGAAGTGTAGCCTAGTTAACACCACAAGATGGATAATTTTTGCAGTGAGCTCTTTGCGATGGAGTTAGCATCACACTTAGTGGAGTGTTGATGCTCAAGAACTGCATAAAAGCACGCACACTGAAAGTATGAAGCTTCTCTGTTGAAAAAAAAATATCGTGATTGCATCCTCTAGCTATTAATGAGCGTGGCTAACTCATCTGCAGGGTACAATAGGCCGTTCGCAAACGACACACGCTGTTGTCAACTCCTTGTAAGCGCGTTTGATGTTTCGCGACCAAGCACATTTAGGCGGTCATTTCTAATTAATTTTAATTATTCCAGACACTTCAGTAACTCAACTTGTAACGAAACGTATGCTCTGATATCATATCTGTAGTGAAACCCATGAATTTTTTTTTCTTTTTAATTTTCTTTTTCAATTAATTTTCTTTTTAATTAATTTTGTATTTCGTCCCCGGTCGCCTCAGGAGGTGAAACGGATGTGAACCGGAAGTGCTACGCAAGAAAATAAATAAATAAATAATAAAATATGAGTGTGACTCGATGCTCATGCCACTAAAAAAGAAATAAGAAATCACACGAAGTGAAACAGGAGATCACGTATTACGTAACCTCTATTGAGCGTGTGGACTGTCAACAGGGAAACTTAGCGCCCAGCGTTTCTTCGGGATATTCAGGATCCCCTTGCACAGAAAATGCCTTTAGCGACGGCTCTGCTCTTCAAGCACCGGGAAATTACGGATCTTCGGACGACGTAAACAAGCGCGTCCTGATGCTCTTCTCTCTAGCTGTAAAAACCTAACAGGGGTGGCTAACCCAAATTCTTGGCATATGTCTTCCTGATTACATGTTGTGCTTACATCGTCCTAACTTTTAAGTGCGTAGCAGTGCCCCTTCAATATATACAATATATACAGTTAAGTCGAGTTAAACAAAGTTCACTTAAATGGAATTGTCGTTTAACTCGAACGCACCCGCCGTGGGAGGCGTAGTGTCTTTGGCGTTGCTCAGCTAAGCCTGAGGGTGCGATATATATACTCGCGGTCGCGGTGTGCGCATTTCGGCGGGGCGAAATTCAAGAATGCTAGTGTACCGTGCATTGAGTACACGTCAAAGAACCCTAGGTGGCCAAAATTAATCCGCAGTCGGCCCCTATGGCATGCCTCATTTTCATATCGCTGTTTTGGCAGGCAAAACCTAAGAATTTATATATATATATATATATATATATATATATATATATATATATATATATATATATATATATATATATATATATATATATATATACTTTGCTTAACGCGAACGAGCGCTTGAACTTTAGCTGAACACCCATAGGTAAATAAGTGCTCACTTTTCTCCAGCGCAAGCATTCCGTCGCCAAGTTTCAACAAACGGCGATTCTTGCGAAACTGTTGTTGCCGTCATAGGCTGTTACGCTGTATGCGAAACAGCCGCACCCCGACAGCCGTGTGTTAATCTGCGATGTTGAAGCGTCAAGGTAATACATTTTATTCGCTATGGTTCCCGACATATTGTTCCAACGACAGCGCGAAGCTTTAGAGGGCAACTCTACCATTTATTTACCATATTGTGATATCGTCATTTTCAAATGGCATCGACTGCCTTGTCACTGGTAGGGTGGTTCAATGTGCTTAGAAATTCATCATATAGTTTTAGAAGACCAATAAACGAGATACCGGAACCGAAACGGGTAGCTGCTTCGTGTGACGTCACGATGTGTCGATGACGTCAGATCCTATATACACTACCATAATGTAAACACGCAGAACGCGGGCTAAACACGCAGTACACGTGGCGCTAACGCCAAAGAAGCGAAGTTGATTATGTCTCCTGACGACACAGGGAGCTTTTAAAGGTCTTTCTAACTGTACACCGGCGTATTCAGCACAATTTTAGCCACAGTAGCGGTGTAGTCTCTGACGTCACAAACACAGCGCGGCCAGTAAAAATTCATGAGTCCGGAACGCAAGCAATCTTTAACATTCATTTTCAGAAAAACTAAATGACTTGCCGCCATATTGTTTAGCGCAGGTAAGCAGCGTGCAAAAGAGAATGTATATTCAGAATTTTATTAAGATCAGTTGCCCTTTAACCTTTTTTTAGCGTATAGTGTGTGCCATCGGTTGTGCGTCCTGATGCAAACTTTAAGATAGTGACTGTAAATGGTTATCTTTCTCGTATTGATAACGAGCGCCATCGCTATAATTATGCACACCGAAGTGACAGCACATGTCTCACATGAGGACAGCGGTGCCAGGACAATCACCTGCGCATTTCCCAGTTAGTGTGTGCTGCCCTATAGAGACAACGGGCAAGGCATGGAGTTGACAAGCTGCAGTCGACATGAAAACTACACTAAGTCCTTGATGAAATTCCGATTATACACTCACATGTATCTCGTGCAATCTAAGCTGCGAAAACTGAAGATGAGGAAAAATATGGTGATGTATTTTCACCATAGTAATGTTGAAAGCAATCGAGGATCTTCAAATAAAGGCATTTAATGAAGAAAGATCGCAGAGGTGCAGTCCAGGCAGCCACAACGAACGAATGGCCTTTAACGAAGTACTTATTTTGTGCAGGTACGTTCTATTCATATCGTTACTTAGGTAATCATTACTTAGGCTGCCCGACTTCTCCCTCCTGTGTGCGCGATATGAGTGAAAAGGTTCCTACGACCATTAAAGAACTTGCCAAGGGTTTGGTAGACTTGACTAGTAGACTTGATGAGAAATATGATGAAATGAGCTTGATAAGAACTGAGCTGGACCCTGTAAAACAAGCAATGAACTTCATCAACGAAAGCTTGGGGGCATTTCGAGCAGAAATGCAAACACTAAAGAGCGAAATAACCAAAGTTAATGACGACAATAGGGAAATAAAAAACAACTTGCGTCTTGCAAAGGAACTCGGGGACGTTAAGAAAGAATTAACTGACATGCAGCCATACAGTCGTCAGTCCAACCTGGAAATAAAAGGAATACCTTTAGCCCGAGACGAAGATCGAACTTCGACAATGAAAGCAATTTCAACTTGCATTGGCTCTGAGATTGCCGAGTCTGACATCGAAGTAATTCATCGAGTCCCGTCGAAGGACAAAGAGAAACCCAACATCATAGTAAAATTCCCCTCACGCAAAGTGAGGGACCGGGTTCTGAGAGCGGCAAAAAAGCAGAGGCTGAACACGTCCTCCTTGGGATTCAAGGATAGTTCGCCAGTGTTCGTGAATGAACACCTTTGTCCAGCAACTAAGATACTTCTGGCAAAAGCATTGAATGCAAAACGCGAAAAAAATTAGAAGTTCGCCTGGGTGCCAGACGGCAAAGTGTTAATGCGCAAGACAGAAAATTCGAGGGTTCTGCACGTGACATGCGCAGAGGACCTCGATAGAGTACAGTAACCGATCGAGATTATTAATAACGCAGAGGTTGAAAGGGCGTGGCACAAACGTAAAAACATATCAATGTTCCATTGCAGTATCCGCAGCATCAAAAAAATTTCGGCTAGCTACTAACCTACCTGTCACAACCTTCATTTCAATACTATATAATTGCAATAATAGAAACATCGCTAAAGGAAGATGAGTACGCAAATATACCTGGATATGTGATGTGGTCACAGCCGAGAGCGCATGCGACACGTGGCGGTGGAGTAGCCATGTTTATCAGAAACGAGCTCAGTTTCCAGCGTCTAAATGATATCTCGAGCACTCAACAATCTGCATAAACGCTATTTGCGACAATTTAATGTGGTGTCATAGCTTCTGTAGTACATAGACCCCCAAGCTCAAGCGTAGATGACTTCATATCCATCATGGAAAGTGCGCTGATTCAATGTGTAACCTCGCATTCCCAGATAATAATCAGTGGTGATTTCAATATAGATCTCCTAAAGGATCAGTGCCATGACTACTTGTTCCTCCTACAATCATTTAATCTTAGAAATGTTATAACCTAACAAACACGTTTCTCTGAAAATTCTGCCACACTTATTGATCACATGCTGTGCAGTCTTGATACTAACGTAGAAGCTGGTGTTTATGATTTTTCAATTGCTGATCACCACCCGACTTTTCTTTTCATGCCGCAATCGTACTTCCATCATACTTGTAAAACAGAAAAGTTGTTCCCGAGATATCACACACGCGTTAATTATTCGCAATTCTTGCAACACACTACGTTCGAAACGCTGTATAACGATGACGTACATGTAGAATGTTATAACATTATTTTGAGCATCACGAATGCAATAAATCAGTCATCGTATACGTGCACAGGACGTAGGTATGATCACACCATATGTCCTTAGATAACACAACTTATTCTAGCACTACTGGAGAAAAAGGATTACTATTACAATAAGCTGAAGTTAAACAAAATAAATTAATATTACAAGGCTCAGTTTAAGTACTTCACAAATCAGTCAGTTGGGTTTATGTGTAAATCTAAAAGAGCATATTATGCACGTCTCGTTGCCCGTTGCGACACAAAACAAATATGGCAAATAGTCAGAGAAGTGGCAGGGCTCGATAACAAAAAGAAAATTCTCCCTGACAACGTCACAAATAGCCTTACAAATGATTTTAATGATTACTTTGCCACGGTTGGCGAAAACATTACGAAACAATTTAGTACTGCACGGCTCACCCCTTATGTTGAAAAAAGTGAAAACAGATTTAACTTTCAGGCCATAACAGAAGAGCTGGTGCCGTCTGCTACAAAAAATGTACAGTTGAACAAAGCCACAGGAATTGTTGGTATACAAGCTAGAGTACTAAAAGACAATGCAGATATTCTGAGTGTTCCACTTTGTCATCTATTTAACCATTGATTAAATGCGAATTCCTTTCAGATGCAGTGGCGTAGCAACAGGGGGGGGCCGGGGGGCCGTGGGCCCCGGGTGCACGGGGCCAATAAGGGGGGGGGGGGTGTCATATACGTCTGAAGACACCGGAAAATTGTCGATATCCTCGCCTTCCTCGACTATACCCGCGAGGGGGGGGGGGGGGTGTGACAGAAGAGCTAAGGGCCCCGGGTGCCAGACGACCTAGCTACGCCACTGTTCAGATGTACTAAAAATGGCCAAAGTTGTACCAATATACAAAACGGGCAACCATAATATTCCCAGCAGCTACAGACCGATATCCGTGTTCAGTATAGTAAACAATATCTTTGAAAAATTAATCGCTCAACAGGTGAATGACTTCCTTAGCAAGAACAACATAATTTGCCCGGAACAGCAAGGTTTCGTCCCAGGGAAATCCGCATCAAGAGCTGGGTTTACTTTATCTCAATTACTGAACTCTGCCCTCAACCATCAAAAGATTGTTATTGGAATTTTGATCGACATAAGAAAGGCGTTTGATACCATTTGTCACTCGGCAATACTGAAAAAACTGAAGTGCTTTGATATTATCGATGGCGCTCATGACTTCTTTTTCAGTTATCTCACATGGCGAAAGCAGAAAGTACTAATTGATGGTTTTCTATCCGAGTCTAGGAATGTCACATGTGGTATACCGCAAGGAACCGTATTGGGTCCCATTTTACTCGCTCTATACGTTAATGATTTCCCGCGGATTCTGCAATCATCTAAAGCATTAATATATACGGACGATACTGTAATTTTATTCACAGATAGTTCACTTGAAACCTTACAATATATGGTATCCAATGAACTACGAGCTGTTTCAATGTGGTTTCGTGAAAATTAACTGTTACTAAATGCCGATAAAACAAAATACGTTATTTTTCATTCAAGAATGAAAACTCTGAACTACGTTTCCATTATCATATTGTTACGTGTAGAAAGACACAGACGGAAGATGCTATTTACAGGCTATTTACACTGGACTGGAGCCAGAGCACAAGGCCGACATTCGCTCGCGCCAAGGGCACAGACCCACTTCATCGTCGTTCTCGCGGCGGCTCGTCTCTTAAGTATCTCCCGATAATATCGTAATAATATCATTAAACAATCGAATCCGTGAATGTGTTCCGACTATTAAGTATCTAGGCATTATATTTCACAGTAACCTTAACTGGACAGACCAAATCAATACCGTTTGCAAAAAGTTGTCATTCAACTGTTACACTCTCATACGAGCACGTCAATACTTTGATTTGACATTGCTGAGAACATTATATTTTAGCCTATTTCACTGCCACCTTAGCTATTGTTGCGAGTCGTGGGGCCAAACGTGCATAACATACCTTACTCCGTTATTCCGATTATGAAAACGAGCTGTTCGTGCTATTACTTTCTCTTCGGTGCGTCATACCTCTAGTCGTCTATTTCAGAGGCTGCGTATACTGCCGTTTACTGACATACGGGACTACAATATTTCCTTCTTGGTAAATAAAATAATAAACACAAACACATCTCTGCCGCGTGCCATTTTCACGTTTCCGCCGTTAAACACATGACATGCACGCAACGGTAATCTTAATCTCCCTTTATGTTCGAATGTGTACGGCGACAGATTAATTTACTTCTCTGGTGTTCATCTGTGGAACAATTTGCCTCTTGAAATAAAACTCGCAGGAAATTTTGACATTACATGCAAATGCCACTTCTTATCTTACCAGGCACGTTCTTGAGTTTTGTTTTTGTTTTGTTCGTTTCTGCGCATTTCTGTGATTATATATAGTATTTACCCCTTATATATGATAGCTTCGCTGTTTTCTATGTATAAGACTGCCAATTATTATATTGTATTGTATAAAATGTTTTGTATTGGGGGGGGGGGCCTATCACTAGCCGCATTAGGCTATGGGACTAAATATCTTTCTACGCACTTTTCATATTATTGTGTAATAAAATTCCCTTTTGATTTGATTTGATTTGATTATGAAAAGCTTCATGTTCTTTGCTCGCAGGAAAGCTTAAATACAGGGGAAACTGTCTTTCTTCTTTTACTTCCCTGCGAGTTTTAATAGAACGATGCTATACAGACCATTTATCCGGAAAAGATCGCTAGTATCCACAAGATGGCTGTGTCACAGCAAGTGGCGATACTTCCAAATCAAAAGTTAACAGCGGAGGCAATGCGATAGCAGAGATGGCAAAGATGGAGCGGGAGGTCGAAGCCTGAGGGTGTTTAGGTCTAACGAACGAAAGGCTCTTCTTGAGTGAGCGCTTGCAGAAACGGCGATGAGAGGCCATCAAGCCACGGCGCATTTTCTAACTCCACGATGGCTCAGTGGTCCTCTCATAAAAGACGCGGGCATCGTTGACTGGGAACGCATAACGAATTGCCAGCGCTGTTCCTTTTGACGGCCGCTTCCGACACGTTCCGAAGGACAGACATCAAAGTCAAGGTCTTTGGGGCACGCAACACGCATCCGACTGTGACTCCATCACTGTCATCATTTCCGTTTCATCATCGATAAAGAAAGAAGTGGGGTTGCATTTTAAAAATAGCTTCGTCGCTCCTGCAGTTTTACTAATTTTCTTCGTTGCGAAACTGGTGAAATTTATTCCTGGACAAAGACTTGTCAGTCGGAAACGTTCATGTGCAGGATATAAAATTATAAAAGTAAAAAAAAAAACTTTACAAGCTCGATGAAACGTGGTATGCAGCACCACGGGCTAAACGGCTGCTATATATATGTTCGTCGGTGGATTTTATTGAAAGATGTTATCTACGCTGATGTTATGTAATCGGGGGACAGAGGAGGCAGCGTCTATTTTTTATATTCTTTCACTCCTCTTAACGCCGAGATAAAAAAGGAGAAATTGATGAAATGGACGAATAAATATCAAAGAGAAGTACGTCGTAGAGAGAAACGTCGCGTTGAACTACGTTGAATGCCCGCCGAATAAATTACTCTCGTTCTCTGCTGAACCACAATATCTTGTACCAGAGAAAAAGAAAGAAATTAACAGAGAAAGAGGCAAGAGCAAATAAAAGAGGCGCGCGTCCTGAAGAGGAAGCCGACGGAAGAAATCCTAGAGATGAACAGATGCGGTTCTTGGCAAAAAAGAATGAAGCGACTGAATAAATTGCTTGTTGCCCGTCTCTTGAGAGCTCTACGAGTGACTTCACGTGGGCTCAGTGCATCTCTTGAAGACCCCGGCTTGTGACAGGCTTCCGGGCTTCAGCCTCTACTTCAATGCGATTCGCGTCGTCGATGAGAGGTGAATGATCAGCCTGGAAGGTGTCCTCTACCTTTTTTATGTATAAATAAGGAGACGTTGGCACCGACAGATGGCTCTGGCTGCTCCTTTTCCCCCGAGTGACATAAAAATGTGTCACACGATATCACAAAGGGGTTTAAAAGACATTGTCAAATGAGCAATTGTACATGTCCCACACACTACAGCTATACAATATCAATACCCAAACTGTCACACAAGAGAAAAGTTCATGATAGAATAACACAGTATAAATGTGACATGCGCTACAAGCTGAGTACAGGTACGCAAAACGTCACATGAGAGCAAAAAAGTGGATACAGTGTCGCCATATACAAGTTGAATGTACATTGCTAGTTTCACCAGGCAAACATGCACAATAATTGATTTTCCTAGTATTTATCCGCAATCTATGAGTTACCTCCAAAACCCTAAGAGCTTCCAGCGCAGATTTCTGATGAGTAGTCGTTTCACATTGTGCCAGCTGATTCATTAGGCTAATTGGCCGGCGCTAAACCTGCTGGCGAAGTGTATTAACCAGGAGACACAACATTTTCTTCGAGAGGCGTGTCATGTTTAAGCTGGATATATAGACCGATTACCGCAATTACCAAAACAGGCTTTTGAATATTTAAATGTAGCGATCGACAATGGCTTGAACTAGTCGCTACACATCGATAATGTATGTGCGTCTGCTCGACGTAAACTAAATCTGCAAGAACACAGGCTTGAATATTCGGTTTCATCCTTGAAACTTTTAGCGTTCAACACGTCAGTAAGGTGGAGAAATGTTTCAAGGATGAAACCGAATGTTTAAGCAAGCAAAAACACAGGCCTAAACATTCGGTTTCATCCTTGAAACTTTTAGCGTTGAACACGCCGGTAAGGTCGAAAGTGGTATGCCGGTGTTGTCTGGGACCCGTTCACGAAAGAGGACATTAACAAACTAGAGCACATTATTAGACTACCCACCCACTTCATGTTTGATTGCCGTGGACGTCATGACTTCCCATCTCATTTACCGAAGGAACATAATATTGCCACCCTTGCAGCTCAAACAAAGACGGCGTGCCTAAAATTTATTTTTTTGCCTCTGGAATTGTGTCTTACAACTGGCCATCATCACCCCGAATACACCGCTCCCATTTTCGCATGCACAAATAGCTTGATCGTGTATTTCCCTCAAGAACAACTGCTGAATAGAACGCCCTGTCTGTCAATGCATTCCTGTCCGATAATGTACCACTTCCCACAAAGAAAATTTTCTCGCAGCGAACATTTCATTTTCTGCGTGTGGTCCCATGTATAAAGTGATGAATTGTGCCTATGCTCTCGTTTGTGTGAACTTTGGTACAGATTGATTATTTCATATATATAGGTTCCTCATGCTGCAAGTGATCCGTTCCTGATATTATCTTCTTTCCTTGAAGAGTTCTATTTTGCTTTAACTGCAATGTACATTGTCCCTTCTATATACTGTACATTATACACATTTCTTGTTCTCTCTCTCTCTCTTTGGCATTTCATTGTATTAGGCATGACAACTGTAGGAACAATAATCTTCTTCTGCCCGGGCCGCATGTTGGCCTGCAGTATTCTGTCAATAAATAAATAAATAAATAAATAAATAAATAAATAAATAAATAAATAAATAAATAAGATGCTCACTAGAGGCGCTTTTGTACCGCTTCGAAGCATCGTACTCGCGGCTCAGTGGTAGCGTCTCCGTCTCACACTCCGGAGACCCTGGTTCGATTCCCACCCAGCCCATCTTGCAAGAGCTGAGCCAAAGCCACCTAGAAGCAAGCGCAGCTGCTTATATACCGCCGCGACGCGGCGAGCGACGGCGCGAGTTGGAGCCCCGTTTCTCCTCTGTCGTGACGTCATGGTGTCACGTGGTATTGAAGGCGACACCGCCGCGCCTGAGGAGCTGGGTTGAGCTCTAGTAATATGCTTCGCATACAAAATGCCGTATCCATAGTCATGTCAGGCTTGCAGCAGTGCAAGTAACTATTGCGTCGATTTCGATTTCACACTTTTCTTTCACATGATTTCACACCACACTTCGATTTCGTGGTGGATAAAACGCAATGCAGTGCGGAGCATAGCCCGTTTTCAGAATTCTCTTAGGAAAGAAGAGTGCAGATTGCGTGAAAAGCATGCTATACATATTTAAAGACGACAGGATGGAATAATGTTGTAATCATGACTGTCCAGTTTTTTTTTCAAAGCTTACACATCTTCGTGGAGGTGTGACCACAGCGTAAAACAGCTACAAAACCACAATTAGACGTACAGTATTCTCTTAATCATTTAGGCGTAAGCCTCTGCATTACCCATCGTCCTAAAGATACTTCACGCGTTAGTGACTTTGTCCTTATTCTTCAATATTACCTGCCCGACACTGACAGTTTGACTTTTAATATAAGTATTTCTGTATTTTGTCCATATGAACGTAGTATGAAGGTTATTTCTACAGTACCACGGCGGAACATCACATAGAGCAACGGACTGCTACATTGGACTGTAAATCAAATCGATGGCAAACTTTCTACGGTTCGTTTTTCTCACCTGCGCACACACACTTTAGAACGGTGAATTCAATGAGAATTTTCATTCGCTTCAGTAAACCTAATAAATATACCAAGCAATTGTTGCTTTTTGAATGAGGTGCGCGGACATATGTGAGAAACGAACGAGCGTCTAAAAACTAATATAGTCCACACAATCACGCAAATGTTTCTAAATAACAGAAACCCTCGGAGAGAAAGAAATTGCCAGTCTTTCTCGAAGGCCAAGTATCGGAAGCGATAGCAAGGCTTAAGTTTGCGCGGTAAAGTGTCTGAGAACACAGACGTGACGAGCATGCCGACGGCGTTGCAGACGCCGCTACTCGATGGTAGACGAGATGAGACCGAAGGAAAACCACCGACGTGAATCGCGAAATTCAATGACAGCATACTACTGCAGATTGATTCTCAGATAAGTGTAGTAAAACTAATGTGTATTAGGCTGCTGGCAGTGAACTTGTCAATGTCTCTAGCTTACCAAGGCCCTTAGAATGATTCATCCTTTTCGTTATTCTTGTTGGCATATTTACTCATTTTTATCTACCCCGGAACAAGTCAAATAGTAAGTTAGGCTTTACTAGTAAATCAAGTTTTTCTAGCAGTATAGCGACCATTCTTACTGTGAGCGAAATCCCGGAAATCCAGAAGAAGGCTTACAAGCAAATGACAGATGATGGCACCCTGTATATAGCACTACAACAGCTTATCATGACGTTATCAATTTTACAGCACCTACTGTGGTCTGGTTCACTGTTTATCTGCAAATATGGACTGCATTTAAATGGACATGAACACAAGACTAAATTTAGTAGGTTCCGAAAGCTTTTCCTGCGCTATAGAAAGGCCCCAATAAGTGAAAGTACGTTCAGATTGGCCACGTCACAGCGACATACGGCGCTGTAGTTCCGGAGCGGAGTAGTTAAAAAAAAAGGAAGTGTTGCTTTCACTTTCCGGAATATAACAATTTTTTTTCTTTGCCATAGCACTGAGAGCAAAACGTTTTGAAATGATACTTTGACATTCTGACCTGTTTCAGTGTTCAACTTGCCTTTTTAAACGCACCTGTTGTACCAGCTAATTCTGTTTTGAGGTTTGAATCAAACTTTGGAAAATCTAAAGATATCAACATAGGTGATTCCTTAATCGCCAATCACATTGCTTCATAAAGTATGCTGTGCGTAATGAAGAAAGGGCCAGATGTGCTTACTATGTTTAAATAAAAAAAATATTCTGTGTACGTGCCTGTAGTGCGGTGTCCTTAAAGAGATGAGCCGGACGTAATATTGAAGGCAACTGCACAACGGGTATTTGATAGCTTTTTTCAGATTAACAAGTGCCCGGCGTTGGTGTATCGGCCATTCCAAGACGGAAAAAATAAACAAAACTTTTCCTATAAGAATAAGGGAATAAGCGAAAAAGTAACCTTCGCGTTCACTATAAGAGCCGGTAGCAGATGAATCGTGACCTCCCCTCCACCTCGCCTCTTCTTTTTTTTTTTTTTCTGCAAAGACATACGTCGATGCAGCGAGACAGTAAAATGGTAAAATGCTGAAGAGATTGCAGTGAGTGCAGATATAGAGTGACTTCAGCGGCGAGATCGGCGAAGTAATCCATTAGGATCGACCAGAATATAATAAACGCACTTACAAGATATACAGGGGGAGGTCCCAAAGCTCTCGGCTGTGATGGACCCTCCTGCACAAACATTAAGGTGCAAACAGGTTGAAGCAAATGCAGAAAACAGATAAGTTGATTAACAAGTCAACTGGAACAAAATTTCATTTCGGCTAAATTGGTCACACATGAGTAGTCCTTACTCTGAAGCAATCATTTCGAAGCTGCAGGGCTGGTAACTGCATAACTTACTTACACAGTACCTAAGCAGTGGCATATACATATTCCTAAATATATGCGGAAATTTTCCGTATGCGTTTAGGTATATGTATATGCCAGTTCAGCTTATTCACTCTCGGCGACTCGGTCTTCGACGTAGCACAAGATGGGTGTACCCCGTGCCTCGTCACCTTCCGGTTAAGAGAAGCGACCAATTCCGCCGTTCTTTTGCCCCCTACGTGCTGTTCGAGGTCGTCGAAACGTCTCTTATACCTAGCAGCGTTCACGGTCGCCCGCGTGCTTGAGATTCCGGAACTACGAGGTTAGAACCATTTAGAAATATGTCGATATTGTGCTGCCTATCACGATCAGCAAAACCCGCCAATCGTGGATACATCAAGGGAGCTTTTAGGCATGGGAGATTTACAAAAATGACGCTGACTTTCTAGTGAGAACCCTAGACAAATATAAAGTGAACGAATGCCTAACGAATACTACCCAATGTAGTATTCATCCACCAGATATACATGCCGACATGATGTTGTTCTTAAAAAAAAATAAAAAAGTGACGATATTTCCTTTTCGGAAGCCTATCTGCCATATGCTTATAGCTATCTCACAAACTTATTCGGGGAACTTAATGCGTGAATAGGTGTTAGCACTCACATACATCACATGCATGTGAGGGCCGAATTTGCAAAAATTTAAGGCTGGATCTCGTATGTCTCCTAATTGGGAAACAGATTTAATACAGTGTCGGTGGTCAAATAAAGAAAGAAAAATGAAATCTGTATATTAGTAAACAAGTAAACAACTGTACAAGTTAAAAAATAATGCGAAGGTTGCACCAGGGCCGTTCAATACCTTTCTTCCGGTCACGAAACTTGCTTGAAAGTTTCCTATTACGACAGAAGGCGCGGCAACAACCGCTGGCGTATATAAGTAGAAAAGGATCAATCTACCGAACTGGTATGCCGGGGCCCGCTCGGTTATGCAAATTTTTCACCGGCAAAGGCGCGTCTCCCAAATTTATTTCAGCACGTTTGCAGGCTGAACACGCACAGGAACTTTGGATAAACTAATTTAACCTGAGATACATTTGTGCATGAAATTATACGCTACAGCGTTATGTGGTTAACGGGGCCCGGCAAGTCACATTGCTCGCACAAGAAGTTGTTTCGGCCAGCCCTGTGATGCGATAGCAGTCGTGGCGTCCTTCATCCTAATTGTTCGTTTTTCTTACGGTTAGAGTCGTTCGTGTTCGGGATTCGAATTTTTTTTTAATTCGAGGAAGTAAAAATTAGGCGTTATATTTGAGGCGAAAAACGGCGGGAAATGCACCTTTTTGTTGTCTGGCAGCCAGAAATTTGGGATCGTATTGGTAACATTTACAAACTATTAACACGAGCAATGGTCTCATTTTGGACAAGAACCTTTTATTTAAACGAGTGAAATCTCTCACAGAGGCACGTGGTGGCTAAGAGAGCTGCTCACAAATCATGTGACGAACTTGTCTCGTGAAATCCTTATTGTCAGGCAATATAATTACAAATAAAAGAAGCCACACTAACAGAACAACTAATAGAGATTGGTTATCTAACTTCTTCCTTATTTTGTTTCCTGCCCTTTCTTAACAAAGCAAAAAAGTGCAAAAAGTCCTCATTGGTATGTTTCGAAGGAGGTTTGATACTTTTCTTTATCTCACAAGCCCTCTTTGACGCACAATCAACCACAAAAGCTTAAGGAGCACGGCATCTCAGAAAAACGCTGAATTTCCGAGCAGCCTGTAACAGTAGCCAGTAAAACCGTAAATCACAATTTCGTTCACATACACTTGCAGTGGCTGGAAATTCAAATACCAGGCAGCACTGTGAGGCTGCGGACACATGTAGTTTTTTCTCGGATGCCGTGGTGCGTAAAATATTGTGACTAACTGTAGATATACATATGCATTAGGGGCATTTAGGGCTCCATCTTGTCAGACTTCTCAGGTTTGTCAGGCCTCTCTTCCTTGTCTGCTGTCGTCCTGTTGCACTGATTCTCCACATAAGCATTTGAAACAACATCTATTAAACTACCAAGTAGACAAATGAGCCGACATTTGAATCTAACGTAGTTGGGTAAACATTGTGTCAACGCCACAGCTACCATCTGCAACGCAAAGCAACGTCGGCGCTGCGTTAATTCGCTTCCTAGCACATCGCCACCTTTTACTTGCATGTGACGTGTGGCAAAGCGATGTACTAAGCCATCGTCGCAAGCACGTAAAAATAAATTATGGGGTTTTACGTGCCAAAACCACTTTCTGATTATGAGGCACGCCGTAGTGGAGGACTGCGGAAATTTCGACCACCTGGAGTTCTTTAACGTGCACCTAAATCTAAGCCCACGGGTGTTTTCGCATTTCGCCCCCATCGAAATGCGGCCGCCGTGGCCGGGATTCAATCCCGCAACCTCGTGCTCAGCAGCCCAACACCATAGCTACTGAGCAACCACGGCGGGTCCGCAAGCACGTAAACGGGGCTATCCCACAAAAGCAACAAGCTTTCATTCACTCAAACCAGGCAGGCGCTGAATATATATATACATGCGGGCTAGATTTTGCATGACCGGTAATTTTAAGCCAGAATGAGGCACATACTATATTATGCATTAATAATAATAATATTATATACCTTTACCACTCTCTCACAGAAGGTGGGCAGCGTTCGTTTGTTTTGTAACATCTGCATTCATTATTATCCCTTGCAGAAGGACAAATTTCTCGGAGAGAACGGGCGTAAACCGGTTTTCATAAATTTAGTTCGGCATTCGAAAATCAAGGATTATCAGGTTTTACCGAAAAACGAAGGGGCCTAATTATAGCATGTCACCCAGCTCCCACATATAGACGCGAAGGCCAGGTGCCTTTCAGGAGTCAAAGCAGTGCGTAAAGCGCATGACTTACGTATGTTGATTTTTTTCCTTTCAATTGGATGAATTAATTTTGTACATTTATTTATTCATGGTGCTTAACCTTCTAAAATGGGGCTATATGAGAGACCGCCTTTGGGGAGGCTTTCGGAACTCGGGACCTTGTGCTTATCACGAGAACGGCGTGGCCACCATGGCGGGTAAAGAACAATAATTGTAGCAGTAAAACAGATGAAGCTTACGGCAAGAAGGAAATAAACCGTAGTTGACTCAGGCGCGATAGCAAATAATAATAATAATAATAATAATAATAATAATAATAATAATAATAATAATAATAATAATAATAATAATAATAATAATAATAATAACTTAAAGCCTCTTTGAATATGAATTGTCATTTGTGCTCGCTACGCCTCCTCTAGCAGGAAAGTCTCTTTCGTTAACGAAAGGGAAGAGTGGTTGCTCTCACAAAGCACTCATTAGACCGTAATTACAAACAGCCATCTTGTCAGTGGACGAGGCCCTTTAAGCGGACGGGGCTCATCTGTCTTCTTTGACAAGCAACCCAGAAGGCCTTCTCTAATCCTTCCGAATATAGTGTCTGCTCTGAGTAAAGTAACTCACATTACCGCGACAGATTTGTTTTCACTGTGCACACGTCTGCACGAACGTCTTCTGCAGCAAAAAATGTTTCTCACACATACGAACGTGCTTCAAGTAAAAAAAAAAAAATGAAGCCGAGAGTCCCTCGCAGCTAACTAACTCGCATTCACGTATCTTGTCACTAGGCAAACAAGACCTTCTTTTGTGTGTGTGTTTGAGTGCCCCCTGGAACCGGTCCAACACACAACAAATACTAGGCCATTGTCACTGTCACGAAACGTCGCTGTCACTGCAAACAAATATATGTGCAGTGCTCAAAAATTGAGTTGCAATTAAGCCGTTGTTAAAAATGCAAGGGAACCCACACAGAAACATGACAACGCATTGGTGTAGTTTCAAAACTGTTTGCGTTTCAATTTTTTAGCGTTGTACAGAAACGCAGAGGCCAATTTTATGTTGTGCCGACGTTGTTCACTCGGCACTAACGGCAGTCGACCATCGCGTCGTATCGATGTACGCACGGAACGCCGGTGGAGACCCTCCGGTGTCCTCTCCGATCATACAGTTTCATACTACTATAACTAGAGGGAAATCGGGCTCTGCGATCGTTCAACTATCATGGGAATCATGGGAAGTAAAGGCTATGGTTTGGTATTCTGGCAATTGGCGAACTAGTTGACGGGGCTTTTTTTTTTGCAATTTTGGTTTCGCTCCAAGCGCAGTTGCTATACCTGTAGAGGGGCAGTTGCGGCTCAAAGCTCGCTGTCTTTGTTCTGTTGGTCGAAGTGGCCCTGGGCTAGCGGCTGGGCGGATGTTTGTGTCGTGGTGTGGTGACGAAACCCTGACGAGAAAGCGATGGCATCGTAAACGTTGAGAGAACGTGTTTTGACTGTTTTGACCTTGGTTTGTTAAGTGTGTTGGGTTGGCGACGTAGCGTTACCTGCTTCATCAAACTTCGGAAGAGCAAAAAGAATGTGCTACTGATACAAGCCCGATACTACGCACATGTTCTATGCTTAGAACCTTTAAACCGCGTAGGAAGCTTGGGATGCCTACTAATAAGATTGAGCGGAGCTTTGATTAAACTGATGCTTTCTTGTGGTATGACTGATCGGGCCGGCTTTTACCAGTCCGCCGGTTATATGCGCTACGCATTAGATGACCTGCCCAGCTCGATTATTTTCTCTTAATGTCAAATAGAATATCGGCTTTCCACATTTGCTCTCTGCTCCACACTGCTCTGCTCCTGTCTCTTATCGTTGCACGTAACATATTTCGTTCAGTCACTCTATATATTTGCAGTATCGCGTTCGTAGCGAGCAGGCGTCCTAGCAGACAACACTTGTAGCATTTCTCTCAAAAGGCGCAACACTTTCTCAGAACACAAAATTTTGATTTCCACAAATATTTGACGAGTATTTTCATATAAGCACATGCGTAGTTGTTATTGCTGTTGTGGAAATAAATAAATTATTATTCAGTGGCGCTAAATCGGGAACAGAATTGCAGAACGATGCATACCCTGGTGTGCCCTGGTAGTAAAGCGTGTTTCGATCCCAAAATCTTACAAAGCTTATGTAATGTATTGTGCATTATATAAAATACTGCAAAAATAAAATTAGACGTTACGCGAAAATATCTTAATGTAGCTTCGTTTACTGCGCCGCAAGCAGACAGTACTAGTATAAAGACCGAAGTCAATCCAAAACTTGTACTTCCCATTATTCCCATGTAGGTTGAGGCAACGTACGCTCAAGAGAGCCCCTGTTAACCCTAGCGCCACATCTCCGTCTAGGGTATTTATTTCGAAACTCTATGTCTCCGACGCCCTTCTGTCCGCGCTAGCGCCACGGTGCGTCGTCTGCAGGCGCTATCTGAAACGCTCCGATAGCGATATTCAGTAGTTGCATCATCAGAAAAGAAGCTCACGAAGGACAGCGATTGTACTCAAACATGCATAGTAGCGCAAGTTTTCTTCAGGTGTTGTGCAACAACAAAGTCTAGGTGAAAGTCGTATTTTGCGGTGACTGATACAACTTTTTACTTCACGCGCCGTGCTGATTCCAACGCACTTAAGGCGCGTAACGGAAAAATAAATAGGCGAGAAATTCGCGGTGCTTTCGCATAATCGTGGAAAGTGCACGCTGCCTGAGCGTACGTCTCGAGCGCCATATCGAGGCATTGCTTCTGGCAGGTGTTTTAAATTGCAAAAATCGTGTCCCAAGGCAATTTCGTTTGTTTCGTTCTACGAGCTTGGCGGCTCGCTTAAGAGTGAAGCTTATTATTTTTTTATATCCCTCCGGGACTGCGTGCATTATAGCTGAACGTGGCTTTGCAAGCTGCACGATATGCGAAAATGGGACGCCGCAGATAGCGTTTATTCCTCGTTCTCATTTTTTTTTAAATGACATGTACGAAATATTCTGATCCGTCTCAAACAATGCCTGAATGCATGGTTGTGTTTGGAAACGCAGCACTAAATTTGAATAGGTTTGAGATCAAGAAATGTCAGCGGCGACTTAGCGGTAGGTGCGACTGACATGCGTCAGCATTACGTCGCACGTATTCGAGGTCCCGTATCCATGATTTGAACCAGGTTCCCGACATTGCAAAGTGTTGTACAGGAGCGCACACCGACACACGTCCTCTCTCTCTCTCTCTCTCTCTCTCTCTCTATATATATATATATATATATATATATAGAGAGAGAGAGAGAGAGAGAGAGAGAGAGAGAGACGTGTCTACCTTGACAGGTTCTTCTTACCTATATTGCTGACAAGAGGCGTGGACAGAGTTTCGGGGGGGGGGGGGGGGGGCAGAGTTAACCCAATGAAAGTAGATAACTGGATAAGGAGGGCGGTGCCGGCAACTGCGATTGGCCCGCTTCCTTTCGCCTAGCGTGCGGTGGCTGGTCGAAAATCGCGTCGGTGTGCAACGGCAGGTTGAATATGCCGCTAAAGGGAATCACTTTTTGTATCACTTCGAATCACTTTTCGGCTCCACTTTTTGTATCATGCTTTTACTGCAACCTCGTCTTCCACTTTCCTCCTCGTGCTTTCTCCTTTCATGTCCCGCTGCGCTACGCGTTGACTTTCATCTTTCGCTGTGCTCATTCGCTCGGTTACGAGGTACGACGCCGAGGCAAGCCGACGCTCAACGCAGGAACGGGCGCCTAACAGCTGCGCTGTGCAACAGGGAAGCTGCATGATGGAGTTTTGATACCCTTCGGAACTTCTAGGGATCGATTGTTCCGCTGCCCTAAATCTACCCGAATCTTTGCAAAGGCTATGTCTAGTGCTTTTGCTTCGTTATACCCGAACGTTTTAGAGTTCTTCGCTATATCCGAGCTTAATACTTCTATAGCCCACGTTATATCCAATGCATATTTTTTCACACTGCGCCAGCTCTACCGACAGAAGCGTATGGCTGCGCGTTCGGACGGTGGAACTCTGTGGCTCGCTGTTAGGGACTTCTCATCACCGACGCCCGCTGCGCGTTCTCCCTGGTCATACGGCAGCTTCGAGGCTTCGACGCAAGCTGCGTTGCTGGCACTTCTTTGACTGGCATTTAACACTCGCAGCACTCCCGCACGCCGTCGTCGATTTTCACCGTCGCCGTCCGACAACTTTTGAAGAGAATGAAGAGAATGTCAAAACAGATCAATGCAAAATTATTCATAACAGAAGGGCTCCAATTGAACTTGTTGGTACATTGAAACTTTTCGGAGGAATGCTAAACGAGAGGACAAAGCCTAATTTAAGTCTTGCACACAGTAATCATAGACCACTCCGGTAGAAGAAGGAGAGACTGGACTAGCGCCATCAGGCATATAGGCTCGACGATGATAGCCGCAACATCGACGCAGTCATGTTTAATAAATGGCAATTCTTTGTGGGCCTTCTGTTCTTACAATTTGGTGACCCGGACATGATACCACATCGCAACCGTATACGTCTACCAAGTTCCTTCTCGACGCCATGGAACCGGCCGCCGTAGAACGACGTCTTGCAGAAAACGGAACGCCTTTCTACGCCACACTGAAACTTCCCAATTTCTGGCCCTCGGACTGTGAACTCTGGTTCGTCCACATCGGGGCGCATCTTCGCCGTCACCGAGTCACATCTCAGGTGGCCAAGTGGGACAACGTCGTGGGTGCGCTTAACCCGACCACTGCAGCTTCGGTCCGTGACATTTTGCTAGCTCCTCCACCCCATGATCAGTACGATACCCTTATGCGGGAGTTACTATGGTGCACCACCAACTTTGAGTCGCGACGGATTCAGCAGCTCCTCTCATGGGAGGAATTTAGTGGCAGAAAACCGACTTAGCTGCTTCGCCGCACGACACAATTCCTGGGAACCAGTCCATCATCAACAGACTCGAAAATCCTTCTGGAGCTCTTCTTCCATGCGTCTACCGAACCAGGCACGCATGATTTTATGTGCCTTACCTACTACGATGTCTGTAGAGGCCTTAGCGACGACAGCAGACCAGATAATGGATTCTTTCCATCCTGTGATATCCACTGTTGACCGATACAATGCACCCGTTGTGACACAACGCCAGTTACGGCAGCACTTTGACGAAACCGACAGTTGAAGCACGCACGGATGATCGCCTTACGCTTTAGGGCGAAAAAATCAGCAGCGGCATCGCTCGCATTACCATAATGTGCCACGCCCTATGTCTCCCTTTATTTGTTGGTATAATGCTAGTTATGGCACTCGCGTGCGGCAGTGCCACCCGCCTTGCAACTTTCAGGGAAACGGTCGGGCCAGTCACTGATGACAGCTAGTGTTACTGGCTGTAAATCAAGCCGCATATCATATTGACCGCAAATAAAGGTGGGGACAGCAGAAGAGATCACAAAAACGACACGGGCGGTTCTCTTCCACTGTGCCCGTTTTTATTTGCGGTCAATATGATATGCAGTAAACACCAACTAGGCCAAACTGAAGTTCTTCTTATTCTTCTACATCAAGCCGTGTCTTCTACGTCACCGACCGTATCACGAAAGTTCGCTATCTTGTAGACACTGGTGTGGAAATTTGTGTCATTCCCCCTACTTTTCAAGACCACAGAAGACTTCGCCATGACACGTCTTTGTCACTGCCGTCAACGGTTCCCTCATTAAAACGTGCGGTCAGAAATCTGTCACTCTTAACCCTGGTCTGCGACGCCCTTTTCGATGGCTGTGCGCCGTCGCTGACGTCCGCGGGCCGATCATTGGCGCTGATTTTCTGTGGAAGTTTAACCTTCTCGTCTACCTTCGCAACTGCCGCTTTCTTGACTCCTCAACAAACCTGTCCGTACAAGGCATTACCACATCTGCACCGCCTTTGCGTCTCGTACAAGCACACACCCAGGTACCGAAGCCATGGTCCACCATCCTGCTGGAATTTCCAGAGCTGTTCGAACCACCCTCGCCAGATTGTCCAATAGTGCACAACGTCACGCCCCAGATTGTATCTTCTTTCTTTGTTTCATCGTTTAGCGCTCCTTCAAAAAGCTATTTATAACACAGTGATTATGACAAAAGAACGCCAACCAAGCCTCCAGCAAGAGTGGGAATAGATATTGCCTTCCTGGTGTCCTACAAGTATGCAGACACTGCTTGAACACCATTCCCAACGCGTGCAGGCTTGAATAGCAATGGCAGTGGTTTAGTTTTCAGAATGAGTGGCCTGTGCGAACCATTCGTTCAGCCAGTGCCATCCGCACCTATGCATCCGTTCGCTACGTGTTTCCCTTCGTCTCATCTCTCTAGTCCCCTGGCCTATGCCTTCGGCGTATACGATCGCTAACCAGGCCCTTATCTCGTTATTGTCCCTCTGTTTTCTCTTCCTTCGTCCTCTTTCATTCTTCTCTCTCCTTATCACGCGTTTCAGAGATAGTCGCCGGCCGACCATGAAACTTCCCAAGCTGCGCTCGTTTTTTTTTTTTTTTTTTTTACTTAGTAAGAAGACCACCGACAGAGTAAGAAAGAACAACAGCGAGCACATCTCCGCAGTTGGGAAAATTACGGAATAAGGTTGCAAATAAATCCTTGATAAGCGTTGTTAATACGGGGGCACAAAGTTCCATACGTTAGTACAAGAACAGACAGAGGACGAGATACAGAGAGAACGGAAAGGAGAAAGGCAGGGAGGTTAACATTGACAGAAAATCCGGTTTCCTCTCCTACATGTGGATTCGTGAAGAGGAACTATAACGATAAGGAGAAAGCTGAAAGAAAAACAGAGAGCACTGACCCCTAAATACGTGTGCCTGCCAAGGCGGAGCGAAGTGGCAGTGCACCACGACCGCAAAACGCACAGTACGAAGGGGGAAAAAAAAGATGAAATTCGAGGGTTTATTTACGCGCAAAAACCCTGATCTGATTATGAAGCGCGTCGTAGTAGTGAACTCTGTGTCAATTTTGCCACTTTGGGGTTCTTTAACGTGCACCTAGATCCAAATGCACGAGGGTTTGCGCATTTCATCCCCATCTAAATGCGGCGCCGCGACCGGGATCGAACCTTCGGCCTCGATCTCGGCAGCACAACGCATATATATACTAAGCTACCAAGGCGGGTGCAGTGCAAGGAGGAACAAAATCAAAAGCAACAAGTCGAAGAGGGAAGGATAATAAAACCAGAATAAGAACAAAATAAGGAAATGAAGAAAACAAGAAAAAAGAATATGTAGGCGAGGAAGTAAGAAATGTGGAAAAGAAAGAAAGGAAGAGAGAACTAAATAAACCACTGGATGAAGGATGGCGAGGAGGGGAGGTACCAGAGCGAGCCTGCCTTATATGCAGTGCATGAGAAATAGAGACACGCTCGCGTTACTCTCATGCACGCTGCCACGCATTTTCAAGATATAACATACGATCTTGTTCGTAGGCGGTGGTTTCTTGGAGCGACGGCTTCAAACTTTTGCGAGGAGCAGACGCAGACAAGAAACAGCGTAGTCTACCTCGGCACGCTACTTGGAACATCTAACCCACCACGGCATGCATGCAGATATGTCTCATGTGGGACCACTATTGCGTGGCATAACTCGATGCGACGCGTCGTAACGCCGTTATGGTTATTTCTGCCCATATCGCAACCTTGCAACCGCTGCGTGTGTTCCTGTAGCACTAACCTCGTGAGCTCGGTAACCTAAACAGCGCTTTTAACGTCCTTTTTGCTTTGCTCGCTGAAAGCTTCTCCAAAGAAAGATATGTCTGACAGCGAACATCACATAACTCTTCATGTAAGGATCACTTTAGTTTTGGTATAGTGCGAACCTCTGTGAACTTTGTTCAGCTGCTCTGTCGGAGTGACATATGATAAGCTCAACGTGAAAAGATGTATATTCGTATGGCGACTCTGCCACTATGAAGCGGACATCCACGCTTATTCACACGGTTATTCGAAAATCGACGACGTGATGGCGCGATGAACTGAGCCACACGCTGAAATTTTAGTCCCGTCGGGGATCGTGATGCACATTTGATAGATTAGTGACTCAATTTTTCAATAACCTAGCCTAGCTAGCGAAGGAATCCCACTTTTTAGGTAAACCTGGCCATGTCATGATGACACCTGAATCATTCCGGCACTTTCCCAAAGCAATTTATAAGTGTATCGGCTGACTATTAAACACGGGGATGCTTAATCAACACAAAGGGAGTAAGAGATGAAAGCTGCAAATTTGTCTCCTGAAATCGACACCACCACCATGCGCTTGAACAGATGATCTTGGAAGGTAGAACACACTTCAGTTTGGTCGACGAATTTATTCTGTAAATTTAATCTATGTAGCGATATATCGGGCACAGCGGCCGTCGCAAATGGCAAGTTTAGTATTGCGAGGGTAGTTCCTGATGTGCGTTTGTTGGGTCGCAATGCAGTATTCGGAGCAAGATATTGTAAAAAAGGGTTTTCGTCTTATTTTTTTTCACGTTGCCATACCGCACAAGAGGTGTGTTCTTTTGCCAAGCGACGACGCTAGACTTGCCTCTTTCGGTGCGAGCAGTTATATGACAACTTTGGCAGACGTGGGCAGACGTGGGCAGATAAGGCATTCTATTTAACTACATGCTAAATGTTTCAAGGTGTAAACAAAAGAAGAATGAAGCGTGGTAAAATCTGACACTTCACGTGCTTTAGCAATGATAGGACTCCCGAGTTCAGAATAATTCTAGTGGATGACATTCGGTGGCTGGTGGGACGAAGTGGGCTCACAAATTTTGAGAAAGCTTTACACTAGCTAACTCAAATTACGGTGCTAATCGTATATTTCGATTTTAACGAAGAAGAGAGAGCAGACAAGAGGGGCTATGTGCAGGAGGGAGAGAGTGGTGGGACGCCACACCTTAGGAGCCTATAGGAATACGGGTGATCGAGCTTCGGCGCTCACGGCTGGCAGACCCTGAATGAAGAGGGGGGGAGGGGGATTCGCGCTGTGGTGCGCTGCGGCAGGTGTGGCCAATTTCCTGTGGTGTTTGACAGTTTCAGACATGTCTTGTGAAGTCGCATGTCTTTGAGTACAAGTAAAAATGGAGGCAGTGCCATGAGCCAACGGTATATATGGAAAGTCGGGCTGAGGAACGTCGCCGTAAGAATGCCGAAGCGATGGGACGCTACAGCAGGTAGAATCAAAGGAAGCCCGTAAATGTTCGTTTTGGCTGCAACGGCCGAAGGGAAGTGCCGATAGCACGCTGCAGAGCCGGACGAGGAACGCCAACGTCGGTCAGCAGAGGAAGCTGAAGCGAAGCGCGCTAAGCACCAGGGGGATCTTGCTGTGCGTTAGGCAGAAGCCGAGGTTAAACGAGATAAGCGTCTCGTAGTTGCCGAATTACTGCGAGCAAAAGGTGAGGGAAAGCTCCGTAAAACGGCAAGAGGAGGCGGCTAAACGTCGAGCGGTAAAGGCCGCAGAGGCAGAATGCCAATGTATTCTGCCCATTGGAGCAACGAATGCCTTCAAATGATACTTGCGAAGGGTTAATGCAAAGGAATTTTCGTCGGTCGACCATTTAGCCAACCATATATTTTTAAAGTGTGTGTCCTGTAAGGACAGGACACACACAAGGATGGAAGAAAGGTCTTCCATCCTTGTTCCTCAGGCGCATATACTCTGCCCGTGGTAGCTCTTGATTTCCAGCTTCAAACCCATCTATGCCCGAAGTGAGAGTCCACGTAGAATGTCATTCTTGTCAAAATTTCCACCTCCATTGTGTTGGTAATTCAGCGTAACTACGTTTTTCTAGCTCATTTTTCCTTAGGTATTAAAAGGTTTTATCGAAAGCGTTGCCAGTTGTGTTCGAATTTTTAAACTTTATTTTTATTAAGAGCATGATGAAATAAAATCAGTTACAGTTATATGTATCACCTAAATGCGTTTTGCGCATTGTTCTTTTGTTTTTCATGTCACATTCGAAAGCGAATAAAGGTTTGGATGTAGGATAGACGAAAATGAACAAAAAAAGTTCGTTCTGCTATTATGAAAAATACTGAAATTTTCTGAGCCTTCATACGTCGCTTTAGAAGCGTGCTTGCGACCCAGGCTTGCAGTACATGCTCTCACTACTGCGGTGATTTGACCATCTTTTCCCTAACGCCTACTTCTAAAAACTTCCAAACCAAAACATCTTAAGAGCAGTCAGTAGGAGAAATCTCAGAAGTGCAGTCAGTGCTAAAGCAGTGAAAAAGCAAGCGGTCTTTGTTACCACATTTAGCCTAAAAGACACATGTTTTCACTTCCAAAGTGTTATACTTTGGGTATTAAGAATTTTTTTTTCCTTTTTCTTTCCAGATCACGCCAAGTGACCTTATAAGACTATGCAATGTCTGGGGGGAAACAAGGCTCCTCATCTGCGGCTGTGAGCAGGAAAACAGTGAGATCAGTGATGTCACTTCCCTAGAAAAGGCGCTGGTGATGTACCCATGCCTTTATGATACGTAATATGTAACATATCCGGCGGCATAGGGCTAATTTTTTTGCAACCAACCTAAAGCCAAGAACAAGCAAAGAAATATCATGGGCGCAAACAAGATTAAAGGATTTGTTCACTGCGTTGCGCATTTAAATCAAACTCATATAAACAGATTTACGTTTTCCCAGTGATGTGAAAACGCTTTAACTCTGTAAGGTGTGTTTTTAAGCATCAACGTTTGATTGTATCATATTTTCTGGGAAGGAATATTATGAATAAATGATTTACCCACAGGTATAAATATGTATGTAACACTTCTTTCGCTGCCCAGAATGTTCGTTGTTCTTAGAGAAAGAGGTCAGTCAAAAAGAATTTCATGAGGTATTTTGGACCAACAATCGGATAAAGTGTGCAATAGCATGATGATTTGAAAGCGGGAAATTCTGCCCTGACGTCTCTATCCTACACAGGGCTGCTATGTTCGAACGAGTGGCGCCGCACAGCATTGTTGAGAGGGCATTCGTCCTTTTGTGCAAGGAGATACCCGAGGGGCTTGTTTGTGTTTCACATTCCCTGGCGTCCTTGAAATATACCAGCGCTTTGCAAAGCCCCTTCTTTGTGGGTTAGTCTCAGTGTCACCGGCGGGAGCGTCTTGCGCAATCTCTCTGCAGCATACTCAGCTTCCACTTCACCGGCATGCTGCCACTATCATAGCGTCTTGGTCAGTCACAGTCTGCGCCGTCGAAGTAGAAGTTAAATAAAAGGACTGCGAAGAGCTTAGCGAGCAAAGCTCGCTTCATAGAAGCGACCCAAGCGCCCAAGCCGACAAGAGCCGGCGCTTCTTCGTTGCTTCCAACGCATGCAGAGAAGGGGCGAGGGGCGATAGGGTGCGCTACTCACTGCATTCCCCTGGGCCCCTCGGGGCCTTCTCTAAGCGTGGAGATTGGTCACGCCATAGTAAGCATGTAAACAGGGGTCCTTATCACGCCTGCTAAGCGTGAAGAGGGGTTGCTGATCACTGCTAGCAGGCGCGACCGGTAAGCCTGGAGAAATATCACGCTTAGATTACGGGTGCAAAAAAATTGCAAACGCACGCTTCGATAAGTGTGGACTTCTTTAGAGTGTTATAGATGGAGGAAGCGTATACCAAGTAATTCGGGCTAAGCTGTCAGAAAGGGCTACGTCACCGACGCATAAGACGAAAGCCACATCCTTGGCAATCATGCCATACCAGCGAAATTACTATAAGTAATTTGTTCTTTCTAGTGGGTTTCGTGAGCTCAATTTTATATAAATTATGCAAACATTAACCTGTTTATATCTGGGCCCGGGGCTCCACGAGGAATGTTGTAAAGCGCGTTTAGGAGTTACAGATGTAGGCTCTTGCAAGAACTTACACCAAAAGTATTCATTGGTCCCGGCCTCCTAATTTTGCGCTCTGGAGAACAAGAATATGAAAAAAGAAAAAAAGAAGGCTGTAGCATTACTGAGCGCTTGCGTACTCTCATTAAAGCACTTCAGATGGCCGGAACTATTAATCGCTATATCTACACGATTCATCACGCTATCACGTGAATAAACACCGGGAGGTCCCGATATACGAACATTGAAAGACGACTTTCAGTGCGTTAACAAAAGGTACTTGAGAACTATAGGCATTGAAGCGAGAAGTCATGCCATCTGTGCGCTTGCCAGGCAAGTCACATCATCGACTTATTTACGAATAATGGAATGCTTCGATGGCAATTATTGTACGGGATAAGCTGGTGACGAAAATAATTTCAACTTGTGATACTTAGAGCTTAGCAATGAGGTACCAAATTTCTTTGTCTAAATTAAGAAAGTGACTTCAAAAGAATGCTTTCATGCTGTCGCACAAGGCACATGTAGTGGCGTGATCTTTCATTTATCATCAGCTTAAAAAAAGATTATAGTGCCGTAACATGCCAGAAACCAGCCATGAATGAGGCACGCCATAGTGGGGGACCCCGGCTTGATATGACCACTTGGGGTTCTTTAACGTGCACCTACATCTCATTCAGACCCCATCTAAATGCAGCCGCCATGGCTGGGATATGATCCGCATCCTCGAGCTCGGTAGCGCAAAGCTATATCCACTGAGCTACCGCGGTGGGTAGATTTATTTAAAATTTCGAAAGAAACAAACTTGTGAACATGAGCTTCTTGTTAACAATAGAACGTTGTCATTTGTAAAGTGCTTAGACCTATTCAGACAAAGTTTGTCCCGCTCAATAAATGTTATAATTTGCACGATTGCTCTTCTTTACTCAGCTATAGACACGCCTCCCCCCGGCCCCATTGCAACAAAAGCTCCGATTTCTTTAAGACGGCTGCCGACGCTCTGCCGTTGACCTCACCTCAGCGTGAGTGACGAGGTTAAAGAATGGGACACTCGCACGAGGCACTCTAAACACCGTGCCTGAAAACACAGTTCGTAAATCCTGGGACATTTATTTGCTTTGTTTTGGCTCCTTACCAAGAGTCTTCGCACACGGGAGTTACAGTGACCCAGGAAAAGAAGAAAATGACCGGGACATTCTAAAAAAAACAAGAAGAAACATGGCATTCGCCGCAGTTGGGAGCCCTTGCCTCAGCATGAAAGAACACGGCGAGGGTGCGAGGTGCCTTCCACTCAGAATACCTCGCTCTCCGTGACACAAGAGCTCTCTCTCGAAAATGAGACAGCTGTCTCGTACCACAGACGTTGTCAACGCTTTCTTTTGTATTATCAGCGTGCAGCAGTGAAAAAGGAGCCCCTTAACCGCGAGCTGCAGCTTATCATGTCCATCGAGATAGTCACGTCGGCGAAGACGTGTCTATCAGAATGACAAACACTCTCTTTAGGCACTTTCATCAAGCAGTCTTCTGCAAGTGGTCCAGCAAGAAAATTGCGAGGCTGAATAATAATGACTGCGCACGCACTGGCTAGGGGTCAAGGCACCGGCAGCACTTGTAAAGAGCAGAAAAGCACCATCGTGCTTAAATGCACAATTAGGGAAAGAAAAGAACGGGAATGAAAGTGTGACCGTTTATGGAAATGACGGAGCCGCTACGCTAACTGCCAAACAAGAAACATTTGCGCTCCGCATTATTCTGGCCGTTCTGTGTCTTTTCTATTACACTGCTGTTTCTTTCAGACGGCTAGAACGGACTCGTAAGCAGCTTTCCTTTCACCGCCCGTCAGGGAAGTAATTAGTTTTGGCGGGGTGTTTAGGGCGCGTATGGTAATGGTAACATCTTTTCATTCTGGCACGAGTGTTACTGTATTTGCTGTGGTTGTGTATGTTTTCACGCAGGCTGTACCTTGTGTCTGCGGCTACCGATGTAACAAGTGGTGGGGACTCGGCGAGCTGCCCTCACTATAATCTTTACTCCCCGCGACATTTGCGGATTGATATCTCACACACACACACACACACACATACGCACACACGCACACACGCACGCACGCACGCCCACACACACACACGCACGCACGGAAGCTTAACTATTTCCAGGCTCAGCAGCAGGTAAAGATGTAAAGTATTCAATGCGTCCTGCGGTTTCATCCGCGCACTATTGCTCATGCATTCATGAAACTGCGCGTTCGATATTCATTATCTCTGTACACTGCAGCATGACGTCCTTTATTATAAACCATATATTCCTCCACATTTTCCCCCTCGTTTTTTGCGCCATGGCCTCAAATTATTACTCGCTTTTGTTAAACTCTACCGCCGTTCTATGCAGACCTTACCTATGCTTTAACTTTCTATGGCAATATTTCCCGGAGTTGTGAATATTTTTGCTGATTCAGTAGACAGTGTTTTATTATTCTGGTTCCACCGGCAATAATCACGCTATAAACTTTATTAACGCCACCCCACGCATTGAAAGATTAAAATATTAGTAGTGAGAGGAAGAAAGGTGGCATAAAAAGGACAAGACATTCCCGATTCTGGAATTATTTCTTCACGCTTACAAAACGCTAATATTCTGGCAAAATTAGGTGGCTGCAGGATATTGTTACTAGTTATATGCTTCTATTCCTCTTGCAATCACGCAAGTTTAGTACTTTAATAAATATCGATGGCCTTAAGACAATTATAAGAAAACACGGGTTCTCTGTGCATTAAAGCCATGGACTAGATCCTTGACCACAGTGACTAGATTGCGATGGAGACTAAATGTAAACACTCTCGTGAACTTTCCTTCGGCTGAATAATAAATACCCACTGACTGGTAGAAAAGTTACGCAGATACAACGAGCATGTTGGAGAGTATTTGTGAAGCGGAGCTTTCGTCAAGTGATTTATGAAACGCAATAACTTTGCACATTTTGTTCCTCTTTCTTTGGCATAAAGGAAACTGGCTGTGGTATGTGATCTTGAGGGCCCGTGCTATGCACTATGACACCCTCTTACATTACCTTGCATTTCTTAATTTCTTCTTCTAACCTTTGATCTAAATTATTCGATCAAGCGGCCATTACTTGTACGAAATGTTTAATTACATTAATAACGTAATTAGGCTAAGTAACATTTTAATTGATTACCTTACACCACGTATTTCAATCTGCGAATTATAGTCGCTGAGTTCGCACGGCGTATCCACTTGGAATGAATTCTCTTGACAGTACCACTTTCGAGATTTTAATTTTCAAAGTGGTCCGTCGAAGTGCATTGGTGTTGCAGTTAATTTTGTGCTTCAATGCATAAAACAGCAGCTACTTAAACATAAAACAGCACATACTTCGACAAGTTAGGCTCAGACATTGAGGTTACCAATCCCCTACTACCCCATCCCCCCCCCCCCCCTTCGTTAAGCTTGCGCATTATCAAACCAGTCAACAACCTCGTATGGTTTAGGATACGACGAGCCTGCAAATATGTTCGATGCTCCTGAAGTTTTTGACGCTCATCCAAGATAAGCTCTCTAGCCCTTGATCTATTAGCGTCCACAGCTTTGAAGCCACTCGTTAGTTGTGAAGCCGTTTTGTCCATTCAGAATAAATATTTATATCTGTCCCTCCGGAGTTGTGCACATGGTGCTCTGAGCAGTGTGGTACTAAAATAAAGCTTTTTTGAAAAGATGTTTGCTTCTACCTAGTAGCTTGAACAGTTGTATTGGTAAAAGTGTTTCCGTTTATGCCGTCTGAGAGACTCTCCACACTCGTTCCGCACTTGACGTTATTCAACGCTTTAAGGAGACTTTTGGCGGTAGAGTGGCTCCGTTGCAGACTCGTCAGACAGATTCCGCCTATTGAATATGCCTTGCATGGTTGAAGATCATTGTGAAGTGCTTTCGCGCCAAGATCGCAGGCTTCTTGCAGTGCAGTGCCCCGCGAAAATCAAACATTGCCTCACAATGTCAAACAATCCCGTGAAAAGTGCGCCAAGTTCCTGAAACTATAAACTGTGCAGTCAATGATGGTACTAGATTCTACACCAGCAACCAACCTAATAAATTAACCGCTGTTTGCTGTCTGATTCCTTTGGCGGTCTTCACTATAGCACTGTCGACGAGAATATAATCTGAGGATGCTTGTCGCTCTAGGTATTGAAGTTTTCTGTTGGCATGTTCAAAGATTTGGGGTTTGTATTTGCGATTTGTGGTTTAAAAGTCAACGGACGATATTGGTTCTGAATGCTTATTACCTTACAGCAGAGAAGAAAAAAGGCGCTGAAATATAGGCTAGGGTGAAGTGTAGCGATGCAAAATCTCAAGTTTCCCGCTGATGACAAACCGAACGTTGGCCATGTAAATGAACAATAAATCTGGCGCGTGCGCACTATGTATTTCTTGCGAGTACCCGCGCATATACTGAACAGTTATTGTTGTGCGGCATGTCTCTACAATAAGAAGACAAGCTAACCTTCCTTCAAAGAAAAAAATAATAAAAAAATATTCGGAATCGTTTTTTTTTTTTTTTTGTGACGTTGGCTTTCTAACAATATGGCTCTATTTGCGGTGGTGCATCCTTTACAGGCATTTCTATTTGTGCGCGGAGGGTGACCTGAAACGACAACCACACGCGAAGACAAAATGGCTTTTTATTGAGAAAGAAAATCGCTTTTGGGAAAAGACACTCCAACAGTATACTAGGGAATCGTAGGTAATTGCAGAATTAAGAAAAAGTGTGCTCCAAAATTGAGGAACTAATGATGTCCATGGCTAAGAGCGCGGGGGTGTCTGATTGACGTCTATACCAATAAAATCATCCCACATTAACAACATATGCTTCAGCCAATGTCTCCGTTACTAGATGCCTGCCACGTCGCTAGTTTTCCTATTGAAGCGGAGGTTCCTGTAGTTTGGGGAAGTCACGGAGAGACGGCGCTCGCTGCGGACTTTAATTCCTGTTGCGGAGGAAGTGACGATTACTAGGCTGGCAGGCGATCGACCAATGGCTTGACCAGAGACCACGGGTCCTGCCTCCGGGATCGCCACAGACGCCGCTAAAATCTCGGAGGCAGGAGAACGTGATTGAAGTTTGGAGCAGCCGCCGCAACTAGCGCTCGCAACCGACCCGGGTGGAGAAGAGGAACGAGGAGAGAGGCTGGAACCAACTTCTCAGCTCACGTGGCAGGCATCCAGTAAAGGAGGCATTGCTTTAGCAGGCGCGCTTTTTTGGAAATGGTAAGAATAACACTTGTCCTTAGTAGTAACTGTCGATGTCATCATCCTTAAAGCGGTGCGTGGCTGTCCTAATACGTTGTGGCTTCTAATTCTCGAACATGTAAAACAAATGGAACTGCTTGTGTGAGGGCAGCGGCAGTATCTGTTCTTCTATATCGCGCCATCTGAATTTACGGACGACTCATTCCACCCAAATGTAAGCAGAGGCAGAGTCGGGCGTCGTAAACATTGTCGCCAAGCTATCGCTTCTTTTGCCATGGCGCGACCGTGATAAAAAGAAAGAGGGCAAGCGATGTGAACGCGAAGGAAAGACGTACAAACAAATGTTAACAATGCGACGCATGTACAACACGTGCACAGCGGCGTAATACGGTTGCATGTTCTGATATCTAAGTCGTCCTGGAAGTGCCAGATAGTCGGCGGGAGTGTGAGCTCTTTAATATTGGCTTTACGTATGCCGGTGCCCAGGCATCAGGAAGAATATGACAGGCGAAGCTGCTTATGATGGCAAAGTGAAACGGCACTCGTGATGTGAGCGACGACCTTTGGCTCGGTGTAGTCGTCGGTGGGCCACCGTTCTCCACTGCCTTCTGTCGGCGTTGGCCCGCGCTGCCGACCAATACCAATACCAATGTCAGCGAACGAAACATGTACATGGGATAAGGGAAATATCCGCATGGGGTATAGCTGGCCTATTGTCCTCTCACGTGGTTCTCTGAGGACGCAAGGAGGTCTTTATTTTTGTTCATTTTGCGTCCTCTCGTCGCGAGATTCCGCTAGAAATGTTCGCCATCACAAAATGTATAATCTTGAAGGTAATAGGTAATGCACAGAGAACTGAACATAATGCGCGATTATCTTGTTTGCTTGCCTGTTCGCTATCTATCTATCTATCTATCTATCTATCTATCTATCTATCTATCTATCTATCTATCTATCTATCTATCTATCTATCTATCTATCTATCTATCTATCTATCTATCTATCTATCTATCTATCTATCTATCTATCTATCTATCTATCTATCTATCTATCTATCTATCTATCTATCTATCTATCTATCTATCTATCTATCTATCTATCTATCTTCCTATCTATCTATCTATCTATCTATCTATCTATCTATCTATCTATCTATCTATCTATCTATCTATCTATCTATCTATCTATCTATCTATCTATCTATCTATCTATCTATCTAATCTGCCTGCCTGCCTGCCTGCCTGCCTGCCTGCCTGCCTGCCTGCCTGCCTGTCCGTCTGTCTGTCTGTCCGCCTGTCCGTCCGTCCGTCCATCCGTCCGTCCGTCTGTCTGTCTGTCTGTCTGCCCACCCGCCCGTCCGTCTGGCCGTCCGTCCGTCCGTCCGTCCGTCCGTCCGTCCGTCCATCCGTCTGTTTGTCTGTCTGTCTGTCTGTCTGTCTGTCCGCCTGTCTGTCTGTGTCTGTCTGCCTGTCCGCCTGTCCGTCCGTCCGTCTGTCTGTCTGTCTGTCTGTCTGTCTGTCTGTCTGTCTGTCTGTCTGTCTGTCTGTCTGTCTGTCTGTCTGTCTGTCTGTCTGTCCGTCCGTTGGGCCGTCCGTCCGTCTGTCTGTCGGTCTGTCGGGCCATTCTCCGTCTGTCTGTCTGTCTGTCTGTCTGTCTGTCTGATTGTTCCTTTCTTTCCTTCTGTCTTTCTCTCTTTTTCTAGATTTGTGAACGAATTGAATGCGCATAATGTTCAACACCTATACGCTAGCGACAGCTTGTAACCTTGACTACAGTATAGTTCTTTAATCTGCCTTTAAAGTGTAGCGAACAAGCAATTTCTTTTAATTCGTTCTTTTTAGGAATGCGGGCGCCGCTACCGGGATTCGAAGCCGTGTCCTTGTGTTCAGCCGCAGCCACCACTACAGCCACCACAGCGGGCGCACTCTATCACTTCGTGTTGTATTATGCAAACTGCGAAAAAGCGCCCGAGAGGGACATTTATCCCAACGTGACACTCGTCGAATGGTAGCAGAAAGCACTGACTACAATGTAGTGGTAAAGCATCACGAAACACAGGCACACACATACAGAGAGAGAGAGCGAGACGCATGAACGCACTCACACGCCACACTTTTGTGTGCGTTCATATATGTTTCCCTTCAGGAGCAAGAATAATATGGGGGACCAAAAGGCTGCTTTTTTTATTACGATTGCAACTACATGAACACTCAGAGCGAATTTTGCCCATCGTCGTCGCCGTCACCGCGAGGCTCCCTATATATTAAGGTATATGTATGCTATATGCCATGCTATGCGGCAACTTGCTCATACCAGGCCTTACATTCTTGACAAAATTATTCCTCAGATGTTGAGAATGGCAGCCCACAAACAAATGTCATCAAAGAAAACAGCGATAACCCGCATGCCTTTCATCGTAAATCTTCTCAGACTGAAATATTAAAAGTGCGAAACCATAACAGAGATTGAACCTAAAAATGACGTAATTTTATTGGCGTGGCTGTGCATTTCTTCCGCGATCGACCAAGGAAGGAGGTTTGAAACATACCTGATACGGAAAAGTGGGGTAAAGTCGCTTAGAAAGACGTTGCCTCTAATTATTAAACATAAATGAAATTGTCCGATGTTAAGATTCAAACAGTGTACCCCTTAGCACAATAGCTCATTTTTACTTAGTCAGCTCACGTTTATTTCAATTCACACTGCCATTACAGCCAGCTGCGAATCTTACACGTCGTGTTATACTCTAACATGTTGCTAACGCGTCCATTGCTTCGCCTTTAGGGCGAAACCATGATTTTTTTACTTACAACCATATGACGCTAAGAGAGAATGAATACGAATTTCATTCCTCACACAAGAAACACTCAGAAGCACTTCTTTACCGCATCGACTCCTTTGACCCTGTTGAGCGCTCATTACCAAGAAAGTGAGTGGCATGCCACTTTCTGGCTGTCGCAGATGGTTATCGGCCCACCGCACGCACGACGATGTTAAACTCTTCAGTAGTTGTGGCGTTTCGGGGCATTCTGACGGATTCATAAGGGGCTGCCGTATCATGTTGAGAATAAGCAGCACTCTGGCACCTCGTTGCAATGCAGAACTTTGCACAATGGGCTGACGTTCACTTAAGTTTGGATCAATATCAAAGCCATAACGAACCCGATCGAAGCTTCTGTAAAACGAGTTAATTTAGTTCAGGCATGAACTATAGCCATTTGCGTGGGTGCAATTTGGTTGTCAGCTTGACTTTCCAGGTCAAGTTCTTAATTATTATATGATATATATATACTGCTATCCCAAGAAGGAATTGCAGTATATATAAATTAAAATATCGTTTTGCCAGGTAGAAGTCTTTGAGACAGGTAAAAGGAAGCCGCAAGTGCGATATTTTTATCTCTATAGAAGGCTTTTTAATGCCTTTCGGTACCATATATCACTACTTTAAAAAAAATGTACTTGTATTCTGCGTAAAAAAAGTGTAATCTGCCGAACTAATACATTCAAATTTCACATATTGCTCATAAGTGTGACAGTCATAGGGGAGCCGTTTTCTCCGATTACATTTTTATGCTATCGCTCGGAGGGAACCTATGGAGCACTGTTCTTATGGAAAGATTACAGCTCGCCTTTCCAGGTGCTGCACTAATACCAGCCCTGTAAAAGAGTTGCCTAGTTTAATACCTCAAGGTATTCACTGGCATATATAAAAAAAACGGCGCAGTACACTAAGTTGTTCATATCGCTTTACATATTATGCCACTCCTACTGCTTGGATGCAAAATGTTAGTCAGTTATTCTCGTAGAGAATTACGGAAGAAGACAGCCGGAGGGACATCGAATCATCGGAATTCCACATGAAAATTCCTTCCCATGGTTAGCTCAAGGGTGTCCCAGCTATCATGCACCAAGATGTAAAAATATGCAAATACCACGCAGCTGGACAGAACCAAGGTAATGTTGTTCGCCGTCGCTTGGAGATACTCAGTTTATTTCTTACATTCTGCCTAATTACATAATTAGCCTAAATAATTGATCAACTTCTCAAGCATTATAATTAGATCAAAAGTTGTCAATGAGAAAATTGTTGAGCAACATGCAAAACTTCCAGTGCGACTGGCCGCTTAAGGCACTCTGCGTGTATTCACGGGCTTCTTTCATGCTTGGAAAAACGCTTTTAAGTAGCACATCTTGAGCAACAGAAAGCTGTATATGGGGAATTTCTCATGTTGCTGCTCTACAATTTTCCATTAACATATTTATCTAATTATAATAATTGAGAAGATTATTAATTAACTAAGACTATCTATCTAATCAGGTGGTATGCAAAAGAAAGATTTGAGTATCTGAGACGGCAAACAACAATAACTTCGTTCTACCCAGCTACGTAGCTGCTGTATTTTCTTTCCTAAAAGAAGTGCCGCAGTAAATCGCCCCCAAGGCTTATCATACGAGTGCACGTAGAATATTATTTCCCTGTCCATGTTCTAATGCACAGGAGATGTGGTAGCCTCTGAAACAATAAACCTTATTTTATTGCGTCAAGTCTATTTCTTAGCTTCATTTAAAGGAAAAGCAATAAATATACAACAACCATGTTGAAATGGAATGCTGAATAGACCATGAAGTATAATGAAATTTATTTCCTTTCATTTCTTACTTTTAGCTTGCAGATTGAAACCCAACCAAACAATGTTTCTTTGTGATTGCTGGTCGTCTTGTACTTCTACGCTTCTATATCGCCTCCTCACAAAGAACAGCTTGAGTAGATTATTCTCCTGAACCAAGCTGGCTTTCCTGCGAACAACGCAATTGCTCGCTCAAGGGATGACATTACATACGCCCAATCCCGAAAAGAAAACAGGAGGATAAAATATTTACAAAGAGGAAGAAAAAGCTTTCGTCCGTTTTCAGTCAAAGGCAACGCATAAAATTACCCCTCTACAAAGTTCCACGGACGTACGAGCTTTCATAACACGCTTATGTTAAGTATATACCGTCGCTTTCCGTTAACGTAAGCGTTTTTCTTTCTCTTCCAGACAGTTTCGAAATCATCTTATGCGTGGACGCCTTCAACAACTCCCTGCATAGACGACGCTGAGAGAATCACAGGAATACTTTAATGCGACAGACTTGCTTTCCGAGTACTTCGCTCAGAGTGTCGTTGTCGTCTTCGTAATTGGTTGCTTGTTATAAGCAAAACAAGTAGAGAGGCAAATAAGTTCTTCGTCTTAGTCTCTTGTTGCTGGTGATGAACACAGACGCAATAAGGGGTCCCAGATAAAGGAAACCTAGGGCACAGTAAGCCACAAAAACTTACGGGGCGAGGGTGCCACGAAAAATATCAATTTTCGTTTCGTTATGGCATGACGCATCTAACGTAATGGATCACTGTGTGGAGAGCAAATACTATAGTACGTATTGAAACAGTAAATTTGAAGCTTTGTACCTCAAAGTTATTTAGTTATTTATTTATTTATTTATTTATTCGCTTTGTTTCCGACTGTCCGCGCTTTCCTTTTGCCTGCGCATTCTTTACTTTCGATGCTAAGAAACACATCGAGGCTGGTTGCGTATGCATAAGCGAATACACGAGAGAATACAAATAAGTTTTCATTATTATTTTTAGATCTTGCAATCTTTTCCATTGTTACTCTAGCCTGCGTAGTTAACTTTGACGCCTGAGACAGCAGACTCTGGAGACGCCAACATTCGCATTTTTCTACGTTTCAAATGTTTTTGGTTGTTAAATGATAAGATCCAAGAAAAGTATCCTACCGTGAAGGGCCGGATATCTAAAACACCAATAACAAACTCCAGCTATGTTAGACAAATAAAGAAGAAAAGAAAGAAAGAAAAGGAAATGAAAAAGATAACCAGGCACAAGCAACCAAAAAAACCACATAGAAGCCTAAAAGTGAAATGCCGCTAAACTAGAACATCACTTAACTGAGGAATAGCCCACTCATAATATGAGCAGTCATAGCGCGCTGTATGGGGGGCTCACGAACATGGAGTCACACTGCGCCTTACCAGAACAGTGGTTATCTGTATAGTCAGTATACAAAAAAAGAAGTGTAAGAACCTTACACGCAGCGACAACACACGGCAACAAATATTATGCGTAAGACGTTGACAGTGCTGTCCCTCAAGAAAAAGTAGGAAATATTGATGCAAATTCACATGAGCGTACATGAAGTCAGGTTATGACCAGCTGCTCCTAAAATTCCTCCTTGATACAGGGCTGGAAAGTGGGGGGTTATCCGTGTGAGTTATGATGGCTCAGAAAATGCGCAATGTATTCGTCTCCATGTCAACTTGCTTTTGATAGGTGAGGTGCGATAACGTAAAGCTATTCCGAACTGTTTCTATTCAATTTCTGCAATCAACCCTCCATGATTCGCCAAACATTTTGGGGGCCACGCCCACCTGACTGTCCCTCACGTGACATCGCGACAACCGTGAGAACTACCCGTCTGCCGCAACGTGCACACACGGACTATGCACCATTAGAGTTAAAAATAGGAAAATAATGATTTCCAATTCTACACCTTTTTCGCTGCTAGCCCTCCGCTATTGGTTATGAGCTTTATGGCTGCGCGCACAGCACTTGTCTGTTATGCGACGTCACAACCCGCGAAAATCTCCACATCAAAGTCACGTGTACACATTCAAGTTGCATTAGTATGCCGAACAAAAATAAACTTTTTCGGAATAACTGAACACTGCCCCGTTCCGAAAGAAATACTACCCACCAATCACTCTGGCGCTGGCTACTCGGAGCTGCCGAAGAGAATGCATTTGTTTGTTTATAATAAAATAAAATCGCGTTTTATTATAACGTTCTCGATCCTTTCTGACACGTATACGACATCTCTCCGTGAACTCTTCTTCCCGGAGGATACGTTTTAGCGGCATTTCTAACCTTCCATTACACGCCGCTGTGATTTTCGATTAGCCACCGCAAGCTGAGCAAGGGCAAGCGGGCCAATCGGCGACGCCGACACCATCCTTTTCATCCGGTCAGCTAGTTCCAATGCACTAGCTCGGCTTCATCGAAGCCCTCTCCACTTCTGCGTGTTCTTCGCCTCTTGTCAGCAAATTAGATACGAAGAAACTGTCAAGTTAGGCAATGCTAGTTGCTTTGAAAGCAAACGAAACTGACCTCCTTTTATCGAGGAGTACTATCGGCCAAAAAAGTAAACGGACCACGGCTTAGGTGGCCGGAGCGGCTGCGGGGCCACACCGGGGCGCTGCTATCGCGCTGCGCGCGTTGACGGCGAGAGTGGCCCGAGTGACGCCAGACTTCGCCCTCACTCTCACGCGGGGCCTTATCACGCTTGATAAATTTCTAGTGCGCCGTTCGGTTACTCTGGTGCTGACGGTCGCGACGAAGGGGGACCGTGCATCGCAAGTAATCCAGCACATGGCGCTGTCTCACAGTAACGGACGGCCGCCGGGTATTAAACCGCGACATTGACAAGGAACGAAGGCCCGTTCTGATTGTAGTTTTGCTAATATTCACCTTATCCTTCATATTAGTGCATGTCGCCGATGTCCACCGCTGCTCGATTTTAGGCAACATAACGCAAGTAGCCACAACGGCGGCTACGGTGATGTGCGCTCTTTCACGCCGGTGTGATAAGTTGCAGGTGCCAAGCTTTACTGAGGGCACGGCTTTTTTGTCGAGATTACTTTACCGGCATTGTCTCCAGCAGTGCGTTCAATATTTATATCAGCGACTCCTCTGAAAACTGCTTTAATTAGCTACTACAATGCGTAGGCCATTATGAAACTTTACAATAGTACGGCCAGGAAGAGATAATTGAGACGACGAATCGGAAAAACTATAGTCAGTCGTGAAAGTTTATTCACGGAAGCATTTCATGGCTTGAAGGGGTCCTCAGTGCGACGAAAAGTTGCCGCTGACCGCGATCACTTGGCTTAGTCGCCTTGGCATCGAGAGCGCCGCCGCTATAGCTTCGGACGTCCGTGCGTGTGTGCAGCGCTTCCCACACTCTATCACGGCGATGTGAAAGAGCGCGCGTTACCGTAGCCGCCGTTGCGGCTACTTGCGCGATGTTGCCTAAAATCGAGCAGGGGTTGACGCCGGCGACATGCACTAATATGAAAGACAAGGTGACTATAAGCAAACCAACAATCAGAACTGGTCTTCGTTCCTTCTCAGTGCCGCGGTTGGATGTCCTGAGGCTGCCCGCTACTGCAAGACAGCACCATGTGCTGGATTACTGGCGATGCACGGTCCCCTTCGTCGCGACCGTCAGCAGCAGAGCAACCGAACGGCGCACTAGAAATTTATCAAGCGTGATGAGACCCCCGTGAGAGTGAGGGCGAAGTCTGGCGTCACTCGGAGCACTCTCGCCGTCAGCGCGCGGAGCGAGATAGCAGCGCCCCGGTGTGGCCCCGCAGCCGCTCCGGCCAGCTAAGCCGTGGTCCGTTTACTTCTTTGGCCGATAGTACGTTTGATTGGGCTGTTCAAACAAAGCTGTGGGTCACTGCCCGATACTTGGGTCGGCGGTTACGTAAATTTGACGTCAGGAGATTGGAATAAATACAGATGTGAATAGTTTTGCGTTATAGGACCCCTGGTGTTGTTAGTTGTATTGCGAAGTATTTCAGACAATATGGCGGTTGAAAGGTGGCGTTCAGGCGGAACAATTTCTGCCAACGTTTGCAAGGTTAGGTGCAGCTGCAGCAAGCTTCAACCCTTTTCCCCTCCTCCTCTTTTTACCCCTCATATTGTGAGCAGATTCACGATTCAAAGACCTTCAAAAGAACTTATTCTTGGTCAAGTTGGTGTTTACTTGGCGTCGTCGTCGTCGTCGTCATCATCATCATCATCTATTATGTCCACTGCAGGACGAAGGCCTCTCCGTGCGATCTCCTATAACTCCTGTCCTGCGCCAGCGATTTCAACCAGTGCCTGCTAAACGTTGCCTGAATCAGTTTCCATTGGTGGCCTGTCCAGGTCCAGAGATTCTTAGTACCATCTGCTGTGTTACAGGTATGACCGCCGCCTTGGTCAGGTGCTCCGCAGCTGCTGGAACTAAGCGCCATCGGTTGATCGAATGAGTCAATTGGGAGGGAGTGGCCAAATACTGCCGCAAGGAGGCTAATTCCTGTTCTGGTAGGGAGTGTCCTTTGTTGAAGCTTAGTGGGACTTCCTAATTTGGTTGTTCATGGATTAGTATAGCCCCACTGGCTCTCGGCATTTTTGCCGGTGTCAGGCGCCCCTCCAAGCCTTGGGCTATTTGTTGTTTAATGTCCCGAATGATCGTCGTGGCTTAGTCGTCTCATTGAGATTTTGTGTGCCTTGGTGTGCTGTTTCCCTTTTCAGCTCAATTTAGGCTATTATTATGATAGCTTTCCGGGACGTTTGTCACTTTTCATGCGTGTTGCTTTGAAACTATACATCATCATGAGCAGAGACTATTCTCGTGCTTGTCATAAGTCATGCTACGAGCCTGTATTGCGCATGATTTATGTAGAGTTTCTGCTTTATGTCAAGTTCGTTGTAGGTTTGTAGGTTTTTAGTAGTGCGCTTCTTTCACTGTAAGCAACTGTGAAAGCTTTCAATTATCTTTTTCTGTTCATATTGTTCCGTTTCCTGGTGTTTTTCTATGTGTGTGTTTTAGCTGGGAGTTTTTTATAGCGGGCCCTAACGTGTACAATAACTGGAACACAGGCGCAATTTAGATTAAGCAAGAGAACTTGAAGTCTGCACCACATCTGTCATCGCTTTGCACTCGTATAAGAGCGAAGCTTTCTTTGCCTAGCCTCCCATGCTTCGCGTGGTTGCTGCTGTCAGGCTGCTCGGTCGTTCTGTATCTCGAAAGGATATATTTGTGGATGCATAGATATTAATTTTGCAAGTGCGCCAAATGCTAGTACCAGCAAACAGGGTTATACGACCCCTGTATGCTGACTGAAAAAGAAGTTCAAGTGTGCACGCCTCTGTTCTGTTCAATAAAGAAAAAGATAATTCAGGTACAAAACAGGGACTAATGATGTCGGCTCAGTGGTATTTCTAAGCCATGCCAATCACTTAATTATATAGCGCTTTACAGTCAGCGAATTGTTTGAGTTACCTGATTTGCTTTGATTTAGCCATTCTGTATTTTCCATTGGGTGTGTGCCATTCTTTTTTTTTTTTGGCAATCCTCTGGAATGGGCGAATCTGTCACTGTGGCACAAGAAGTACAAAATTCTCGAATGTCGGGAGGTATGTGGTTCTATGGTGCATCCACCTGCCATCGCTATTCTTCCTTCTACAAGCATCGTCCTCACGACTTCGCTACGTAGATGTCTCAAACTGTGCATCCGCAACTGTGCATTCGCGTGCCGTTTGCACGCGAATGAGATCTCATAAAACCTCAGGTCACGCACGTTTATTCAGCGACGCCTTGCAGCCCTCAGAATTTGCGCCTTTCTACATGTACTCGAGCATTACGCTCACAGTGTACGAGCAGAGCTGGCGGTCGTGACTGGCTAGAGATTGTGTCATTGGAGTGCAGTGAGCAGGAGAGCCACACTGCGTTGTCTCACTCCGGGAGCAGTGTGCCAGCTGAGACAGCTGTCAAGTGGCCGACTCGTTTGCTCCCCTGGCACACGTTAACGATAACAAACTGCGCGCCTGCACTGCGCAAAAGAAAAGCGCTGATTGTACGTGACCTTCCGAGCTGCTGACCTTCTGGTCCGCGTCAGCGAAGGATAGCGTGAACAAAGTCAAGTGGCTGTCCTAATTGCGCATAGAAATACGCTAATGCAGAATGTATAGGCTGAGAGGACACGTGGCCATGTGATTACGGTAGAACCGTCGCGCAAACTGCGCAAATCGTGGACCGTTTGTGAACACGCTCTCTCATGGGGTCCGTTCCTTGCGTTCGAGTTTCGGCTCCATGGGACTTGTGTGAATAATTATGGCGAAGACTGCGAAAACTACGCGCTTGCGTACCACGTCGTGATCGTGGTCGTCGTCGTTGTTGTTGTTAAACAATTGCTTACGCTTATGAACGTGTGTCCTTATGAGCGAAACGCCATGTACACTTTTAAAAAAAGCAGGTCCCATCAGTTACTAACCAACAGCTAGTAACCACTTTTTACAAAGTTAACAAGGCATTCTAGTAGGGCAGTTGGTAATGGCGACGGTAGTTGCATTTACTGCCCAATCTGACCTGACAACGGGTTCGTTTGCGTGACCGTTTGAACATGTTTGAAAGGCGTCATCTCACAATGAGCAAAGTGCTTGGACCGGGGTCATGACCTGATAAACAAAGGCGTTCCCTGTGCGCCCTGAGCGATTTTTGAGTGCAGGCTAATCTAATAGACTGCTTATAAGCGACCAGTACCGTTTCGTCTTTTCCTTTCTTTTTATTGTTTAGATATTAAAGATAAGAAGGTAAGTGATGTCAGAGCCGGCTATACCAAAATCCGAAATTGATTTGTTTTATTATTTTGCTTGTTTTGCCTTCTCTAGATTGTACTTCTTTCTTAACGAGGTCATCTCGCTGTCATGTTGCCCTTTTGTATGTTTGAGTGCGCACTCCCTCACTTCGGCGTAATTAGTGACCATCCTATAGTTACAGTACTGTGCCTACAGGGCTGGCGACCACAGATGAGAAAATCTTTGTGCTCTTGTGTTCTTGTGTATATCGTGCTTTTTGATGTTTCGTTCTTTCTGTCTATTCTTTAGTTTTACTAGAGCAACGAATTTGGGATTCTGGGATAGCCGGCTTTGACGTGACCTCCTTCTCGTGTTTCTACATAATAAAAAAGGGGCGTACGTGCATACGACCAGCACATGTAGTCAGTTTACAAGCCTTAAGCACTAATGACACCTGTACTGCATAATTTTCTGTCTAATCAAGATAGTGAGGTCTGTTTTCTTTACGAGCGGCACTTCCTTTGCCAAGAAATAATTAAATTTGCTTCTGTTCTAAAGGTGTATTAAAAACACGTGTTTGAAAAAAAAACGAAGGAATAAGCGCGGAGCACATTGCAACATACTTTAGTGATATTTGTTACCCTAAAGCTGAATTGTCGAAGGTAGTAAACAGCTAGTAAAGAGGTGTACTAAAAGGGTGGTAAAGTTAGTAACTGCCCCCATTACTAACTTTTAACAATTTTTTTCTAATGGTCTATATGTACAGCGTGGTGCCTGGAAATAAAGATTGCTGTTGGAAGCTATAGCGCCGTGTCTATGTTTACACGAGGTATTTTCTTGTCCTCGTCTTGTTTGCGCATCACTATTACTCCAAGAGGGCTACCCAACAAGCTCGCATGGCAACCCTTGTTGCCTAGTTTGTTGAGGATAGGAAAAGAGAACTAAATCGAAACGCTACCGTCATAAAGACACCTCGCCTGTGCAGAAGCTCGCAGCTGCAGAGATTTGCGCTCGCTTTGTTGCCTTTTGGAAACAAATGGCATCCGGACAAACGGAAAAAAAGATAACATTGCCAAGTGTTTTATCGAACCATGCGGGTCGAAATACAACACTGTCATGGTACTTGAGAGCAAACAGAGAAACATTATTGGCTCAAAATCATCTTGAGACACAGTTAGAATAAATCTGTAACAAGGTTCCAGGCTTGGTAGTAGTTTCAACTCTTACGTTGATTTCTTTTTGTCTAGAGAATAGCCCAAGTCAAAATACTGAGCACTAATTTAGGTCACCATACGGCCGTCTGTTCGACAACTATACAAACAACATGAATGAATGAATGAAAAACTTTATTTATCCCTCATTAAAGGGAAGGGGGCAACGGAATAGAGGGTGGGGGGATGAACTACTTGAAGTAGGCTAGGCCTCCTCTATCCTCTCAGCCCACACCAGGATGGCCTCCTGAAGGTCGGGCCTCGAGCTGTGCAAGCCAGCCTCCCACTACTCCTCACTAGATATTAATTGCTTGAGGAAAGACACATTTGCCGCCGCCATGGGGTCTTTTTCTCTCCTCCTCTGTTTTTCAGTAAAGAGACCGTAATGCAGAAGTTTGATACCATTCCTCAAATGGTTGAAGAATCTGACAACATCTGAAAGAGGTTAAAGAAGAAAGAAAAAGAAAAATTAGGGGCGACGAAAAAAAGTTCTGCGTAGTTAATGTTGGGATGGGTCGCGTTATTGGCGATGTTATGGAGATATTCACTCGGCTGTCACCCGCTCTGCCCCAGCACAGTCCAGGCAGCAGTGTTCGATGTTTTCTCGTCGTTTTCTTCTCACAAATGAAACACCGGCGACGGGAGGGCATCTACTTCTACATGCAGGCGCTGAGCCGCGCTCCCGAAAGGGCTGCAGAAAATAGCTCCCCCTTTTCTTTTCCACAGTCTTTGTCCCTCTCCCAATACGTGTTGGTCTTACCTCTTCTTTTTTTTTAAGAGAAATCGACGATGAAACGATCCCTCCAGGTGGTGTTTATGCCGGCGCCGTGATGACGATGGGACGGGGTGGACGGCGGCTGTGTGAATCAGGCCGCAACCACGACCAAGCCGCTGCAGAAGGCTCTGCTGTTTTTTATTGTTGGAATGATCAGCGCATTAGTGTGGGTCTCGCCGATTTTCTCATGCCGTGCTTTTTGCTCCATTTACATGGAATTTCGCATGAATACTAACTCGCCCACTTTCCGATTTTATTACAATCTAGTAATGCATTTGCCTTCAGCCTCCACTTGAGTTACCTTAAACAACTTCATGAAGGTCACTGCATGCGCAAAAATCTGCTCCGCGGATTACAAGAAACCAGCAGCATATCTATGGGCGTGTTGAGGTGCTTGGGCGTGGTCGCTAAATTTAAGAAGACCAAGAATAAAGCCGTGCCAGTGTCTTTTATTGGTTCCGTTACGTGTATTGTCATGGTCCTTGTTCCGCCCGCAGCGTCCGAAAAGTGCCTGTATAGTGCTTATGAAACAAGACGAAGGCGGAATCTCTTTAACGTGGGTTTCAACGGGAGTTAGCCATATACTGAAAAGTTTTAGCTCGACCGCAAAACATAATCACACTCACAGGATAACGAGGTTTTGGAAAGTTGAGTTGCAGCAACAACACTGCAGGCGACCTATTGCGACGCTGTATCCAACTACAATGCGTTAGTCACGCTCTCGCGTTACATGAGTGTTCTTGTAGCATAAATATATAAAAAATACTGCAGGTTAACAAACCCGTCACTGCCAGCACTTCACACCATCAGCTAAGCAGGGTATATTTGGTTACTGCGATGCCAAAAAATTGTCGCCTCTACTTGCGCCACCAGGTGCCTCCACCAACCCGGCCGCTCACATTTATGTCTCCGGTGACCCAGTATTCCGCAACGTGCCGCACACTTACGGACGAGATAAAACTCCCCATTTACTTAGTTTACTACAGAACTTTATTGCAAAATCGAATACCTGAGACGCATGTTTTACAAATCGTTAACGGTTTGGAATGCAAAGGGAGCAATGACTTACCTGAGTATTTTACGCAAGTTTGATCTTTTATCTCCTGCTACGGAACTTGTATAGGGATCCGGCCGGGGCACAGCAATGGAGACACAGCTCACTCTTTTCTATCTTCCATGTCAAAACGCGAACCCACGCACCGTTTTGAAACTTGCAGAGTTATAGGGTTTCACAACACTTCATTATCGGGCGTTCAATCGCGGGTACAAGCTCCAAAACGATTTTCCGCAATATGAGGCACAGACTTCTAAATCCTCTTAGCAACAGATTAGTTGTGCGCCAGACATCTCTTTCAAATAGATCTAAATAGACACGCGTGAAAGCCACTTTAAAGGTTAACGCACTACACGTTCGGTGTTTTCAACGACATCGCGGTAAACGCACTGCGAAGCACGAGCCGGCTTTTTCCGGCGTTGTTCGAATCTCAATTAAGAAAAAAAAAAAAAAAAAAAGACGCGAGAAACGTAAACACCTCCGCCATGTCTGAAACCAGATAAGTTGACGTCAAGAGCTTAGCTCAGGCTGAACGTATTTGTTGACTAATTAGTTTTCTCTCTCATAGTCAGTTTAACCGTCTTGCATAAGTCCCCTAGGCACAGAGGCTTCAAGCGGCTCTCGAGGCTCGTCAACACGACTCTGCTGCTGCGTTGTTTGCAGAGCTCTGCGGCGAATCATGGCGCCGAAGAACCTGGCAGAGGACTCAGCCGGCGCTGCGCTGTTCCTATTTTTTCCAGCCTCACAAAGCCGCTGGCGCTGCACGTCCTTAGCACTTAGCACTGAATCGCCCAACTGTCCCTCCCTCCGCAAACAAGATGACGCTAGCACACGATGAAATGTTGCGACGGTACGGGTTCCCGGCAAGTGACACACTGGCATAGGTCGGCATACTCCCTAAGAATACACTCACTCGTATCCCTTTCAAGGAGCTCCGTCAGCGTAAGTGAGTGAAGAATGGTGTGACTAGACGCGAGTGTGAAAGTGAATGAGCACCTGTCGGTGTGAGTAGACGTGAGTTAGTATTGGCGTGTGCGAGTGTATGCGAGTATATGAGAGCGAGTTAGTACTGCGAGGGCTGTGAGTTCTCTAAGCGGTGAGTGAGTGTTCGCCTATAATGGCGATTTATGCGTATTGCTTGCTGGCGCACCGGACGTAGTGACGTCAGGGCAGGCTTCGTTCAAGTCGAGCGAGGTTTCGAGCAAGTCGAGCAATCTGGCGGGCTCCCTGTAAAATCAGTATGCGAGGTACACAAATACAAAGGTTAAGGGTTTATACCCCTCCAGAATCTATTCATGGGGTTAACGTATAAAAGGCGAAAACTGCTGCTAAAACTTGTTCCCTAAAGGTGGATGCACAGTCTGGACGAAAAATGTGAAATACCAATCGAGAATAAGATATAATATAGTTATTCCGCACCTTTCTGCGGCTTGTGAGGTGTCAATTGTTATGAGGAAATTGTCTGTATTTTCATAGTAATCAGGTAAGATATCCCTTGACATTCGGTAAGACAGGACTATTGCATTACAAAAAAATCTTGTCATAACTTCTCTGAAAGAAATTTTACTTGTAGCAAACAGGAGTTACTGTTTCTATATTCGAACGTTGAAATGATCAAGAAACGTTCCTGCAAAATAATGTGTGGTTTATGAAATAAAAAATTGAACAGGTTTCACGCACTGTTGGAATCGAAGCTGTGCGAAGCATCGGCTCTGTGTAGTGAAATACTTCTAGCCTACTCATTTATATGTCTGCCACGTTGCCAGAGCAACCGCAACATTAACCCCGCCTAGGTGCACGTTTTATTGCTCTTCGTTTTTACCGTCGTCTATCGCTCTTTCTTTTGCTGCCCCATTGCCTGCGATAGAACTTCCAAATACATTTCTTTTTGGTGGGTATTGGCGTTCGGCTAAATAATTTGAGGGCTCAACACTGTGCTAATTTGTTATTTTAAATTCAAAAAAGCGCTTCTGCGTAACACACATATTGATCGATAGCTAATTGAAGTACCTACATGCTAAACTGCTGTTGCGTGGGCTTGCTGAGGAATCAAACAAAGTTACTTAAAGAAATTTGTTTCCGCCGTTTCATTTAATTTTTGAGTATAGGGAGAAATGAATCACCGTATAGTTGCGTGAACCACATGCATATCAGAGCCTGCACTGCATTTATATAAAACAAAAAAATTTTGAGACGCGAGGAAGAAGAAAAAAGAAATATTCGAAAACGCTTGAGAAAATAACGCTGCAAGATTGGCTGAGAGACAACAAAGGACAAAGGACCCCTTACATCAACTAGACCCTGCTATAAAAAGGCTATAACAGTGTACACTCTTGGTTGTTCATGTTTTGCTTTGTTCAGTATTTTCATTTGCTGCTTATCGACTTATTATCAGTGCAACAAGCTTAGCTGCTGTGAAATCTCAACAAAGGTTGTTGTGTCCATGGCGTATAATAAGATTGCTTTCAGCTATCTTGGACTTACGTCACTTTATTTAACGTATTAGTGAAGTATTGTCGTGGAAGCTTACAGTAACCACATAAAGGAAGAAGAAAAATGGAGAAAGAAAGATCCAGACTAGACAGGTCCGAACGTGCGAAGAAAACTAAATTAGCTTTTGTAATCACTCCAACACGGAATTTCTGTGGGGCAGAAAAGCGCTCGCCTTTATTTAGATTTTATCTATTTTTTACATATTCTAAGGATATGCACTTGTTACCGCCAAGTGCAACGATATATATAAGCCGCCCACGTCCTCGCCAAGGTTCAATCCAACTTAAGAGCATTTTCAGTAATGAAGACCCTTGGACCATGGCCGTACGCGTCGATGGCACAGAAAGCCACGAAAGCGCTGTTGAAATACCTCAAGTCGACAGGTCTTGGCAACCCTGTGCAGACTCGCTGCGAACCTTCAAATGTGCACGAAACTGTGCTCTCTCTATCTCCTCTCTCCCTCTTTCTCTCATTGGAATGGGGTAAGCAGTGCTGTCGTAAAGACCGAGATTGTACTTAGAGAAAATCATGCAAAAATATGCAGCAACAAGGATAACTCGACTGCAGTTATCATAGAGAATTTCGCTGCAATGACAGCTCTCGCTGAATTTTCCTCTGCCTTAACGTTGTTTACTATACTTGCTATTTTATGCATTTCTTGCATCCTATGTATAAAACATTCCTTTAAATCCTCGAGGCATTCTCCCTTCCATCCATGCGATTGATCTCTCTGATCTATCGTCTGAGTGTTGTGTGCATCGCTTCATCATCGCGTGGCACCCGCAACCTGCCTTATCTATTTCGAAATTATCATCATCAACAAGGTGGAGAGCGGGGCTGTCCGATTAATGGTTCATCTTCGTAAGCGTTAGTGATGCGGACTGCAATTCTTCAGTGGGTATACTCCATGTCATGCAACGTTTGAGGGAAGGATCAAGCGTAGTAGATACTCCCGCTGTTGTCTTATTCTGCATGTTACTCATATTCGTCATTTAATTTTGGATTTTCTCAGTCATAGTGCGTGAGTGTCGGAGTTGGAACATGCGGCAGGAGCCTTGCCGGGGGTGTAGAAGGGACGTCCCAGCTAACTTAAACTAGCGTTTTAAAACCACCGTCTGATATCATCGGCACCACTCACACATTCAAGCTTAAACAGCGCTATCGCGCGCACGCACACAGGCACATACACTTCTCTGTGTGTACAACTCTGCTCACCATTCCTTCGACAAGCGTCAAACATCGCCTTCGTCTTCGTCACATCGCTGCGTCGACGTCTGTTGGTGTTTAGTGTTCATCGACCAGATTCGATATTTGCAATCAGGCGTTACTTGTGAAAAATGTTCTGCATAAACGTAAACGTTTCGTGTGATTAAGATTGTGAGCTGTGGGTCGCGTAAGCGCAAACTTGAAGGAATGTCAGAATCTAAGTTAGGGCATTTGATATTTCATATTAGCCTTTAGCGCACCAAAATACACAGAGACAGTGTAGACAGACGTAGCGTTCCGTCTACGTATGTCTACACGTGTCCCTGTGTTTTTTTGTGCACTAAAGGCTAGTAAACATAAACATTGCATTAGGCTACGCGCGGCGTATGTGATGCCCGAGATGCCCATTGCATTAAGCTACCTAAGGAATAGACGTTCACAGCAAAGCGAACAAATGTCGTATGGAGATGGATTTAAGAAGACCAGCTTGGTCGAAGGCTTTTCGAGGGCCAACCGCCGGCGCAGGGTATTATGCTGATGACAACCATGTATATATTGTTACGGGGGTTTGTAGAAGGTGTGTATTTCAGGGAGCCGTAAGGCAAGTGGGTGCCGTTACTGCACCTCGTCTTTCTCTTCCTCTCTTCCTCGCTGCCCTCTTAATGTTGTTATTGCTGCTGATGCTGCTGCTGCTCCACTACCTTTGACGCACTGGAACAATATTATGAATAGCTAACTTTTGCTGTTGAGGCTACCAGTCCTTCATGTATTCATGACTTTTTTTACCACTTTTCTCTTTTTGATATCGACACCGGAACGTTAAGTACTTACATGCGTTCATAACGCGGTAGAATATAGAGCAAAAACTTCATAAAGTACCAAGAGGCAACCTCATCCTACTCCTTACGTGTGGGCTACGAATATTATTTCGTTACTACAACCTACGTCGCCACTGATGGCACTGTTACACAGAACCGTGACTGTTTGAATGCACCTAATTAAGGCCATGGCTTGTTTCACCCCTGAGAAATTAGCTACATGGACGGGGTCATTCATCTGCCTCCACAATATACGTTTAAGGCCCACGGGAGGGTATAACGGGCTGATGGGCTGATGGGGTTTTCGCGAGATCTTTGCTGTGCTGCGTTTCGTGCTTGTACCGCCAGTGCGTGTTTCACTCATGAGTGCG